>NC_092165.1:11416864-11711864 GCF_045791955.1 Oncorhynchus clarkii lewisi
ATGCCACTGAGCTTTTCCCCTCACACCTATTTATGTCCGTTTTTTTTAGGACATAAAACCCCTGGCACAGGTTCCTGGGCCACATCAACTGCATAACCAAATCCCTGGACCAAGCCGGACGGTGTTTTTCTAAACAGCTGCTCCTCTGTGGATCAGGCCTGCTGGACAACTAGATTAGAGGAATGGGTTGAGCTTTATTGCGCCTAGCTTCTATCATACTGCTGTTACCTATCCAATCCAGTTGTCTCAGATGTGTACAAGGATGTGAACAATGGAGCAGGCTGGGCTTCAATACAGAAAGATGCTCCACTCTCCTCTGCCCTATTTCACCTCAATGCTGTCATATTCTGTAAAGACAAGTGAACAAGGGCACAGCGTAGGGTAGTTATTCCTCCCTGAAATGAAACACATCCCGGATGATAAAACCCTGCCTGGCCCTGAGCAGAGTATGTGAGCGGAGCAGAGTATGTGAGCTGGGAAATCCCACTCATGGAGACCGCTCTGGCACTCCACATCCTTTCCAACCGCTCCCCTAAAAAACTCTCCTTGCTCACAGGAGAAATAAAAAACTGCTGCTTGAAAATCGCTCCATTCATAAAAATCACTTAATTTAGGGTACCCTTTTTCTCCCCAATTTCATGATATCCAATTGGTAGTTACAATCTTGTACCACCGCTGCAACTCCCCTACGGACTCGGGGGAGGCGAAGGTCGATAGCCATGACCCTGGCCAAGCCGCACTGCTTCTTGACACACCCGGAAGCCAGCCGCACCAATGTGTTGGAGGAAACACCGTCCAACTGCGACCGAAGACAGCTTGCAGGCGCCCGGCCCGCCACAAGGAGTCGCTAGAGCGCGATGGGACCAGGAAATCCCAGCCTGCTAAACCCTCTCCTAACCCAGATGATGCTGGGCCAATCGTGCGCCGCCTCATGGGTCTCCCAGTCACGGTTGGCTGTGACACAGCCTGGGATCGAACCCGGGGTCTGTAGTGGCAACTCAAACACTACAATGCAGAGCCTTAGACCGCAGCACCACTCGGGAGGCAATTCAAATCACAACTTAACCAAGACATCTATTTTTGTGACTACCTGGCACTACTGTATGGTTTTGAAGTATTGAAACCAAACCATTTCATTTGAATGAAAATAATTGAAATAAACAAGAAAAGGGTAAGAAAGACTGTAAATAGCGCTCATCATTTCAAATAGGCTACATGTCGTACAGGTAGTTTAAGAAAAATGAATTATTTAGGCTTTATTATTTATATTATTTCAAGGCTATAGCCTACAAAGAAATACATTTTGAAGCATTTGCAAGTACGACACACTAGCCTGGCAGGGACATTAAGCTCTCATTATTTAAACAACATGTTGTATTCAATCATTATAGTCTATACATTTCACATATATGCTGTGACTTACTGAAAATTAAACACAAATGAAAAGAAACATGCCTTATTAGGCTCCAATGCCTTTCATTCATTTTTAGAAACACGAGTTTGGCCAGAGTCTGTGGCTTCAGGCTCATGCGTTGGTGCCTGGAGAGCAGGCCAGCAACAGAGAACACCCTCTCCACGCTTGCAGAGCCACTGGGGATGCTAAACACACTCCGGGCCACTCTCGTCAGGCTGGCAGGATGCATAATTGCTGTTGTTGCTCCTGCTGTTGTTGTTTTCTGTAGGTAGGCCTTAACGATTTTAGGTAAAATAACCCTATCAAAACAGAAAGCTACTTGAAAGAGGTAATATGCCTGGCCTATTGGGCCATAATCAATGATGGCCTATTGTATAGATAACAGAACAAAACTTGAGAACTGATTTTTAGTTTGTAAATACTTTGCTACATGACACACCTCGTTCCTTCCTGTTAGTGTAGTAAGTAGCACGTAGTAAATACACCATCTTTTTTTCATTTTTGTAAGTCACCTTGATTTTTCACCTGTGTGTTTTATCAGATTCTTTATGAAAATATTTAGCGAAGTCCATGACAGTAGCTAAAATCAAGGAGCAAAAGCAGCACACAAGTAGACTACAGATGCATGCTGGGCAGGGCATACCCTGAGCTTGTGAAGTGAGCTCTACTGAAGCGAAATTGGAGCGGGCGAGAAGGCTGACGCTCCAGCTTTTGGGAAACTCGCTCTGCGCTCCAGTCAAATGGGGTACGATCCGCTCCTCCGCTCCTCCCTCACATACCCTGGTCCTGAGCGGTATACAGGCGGTAGTCGTCTTCTCTAGCCTCGTTCTGACCTCCATACTTCTCAAACACAATGCACCAGCAACACAACAGCAGAAGGGCTGGTTGGGTGAGAAGGTCATGGTAACAACTGGCGCTGGCAGACGTGACATCTTAGTCAGGATCAGCCTACAGCTATGATAACTTAGAGACATCATACAGAACTGTCATCTAGGATGTGATAAACCTCAGACTCTAGCTAATACTAAATTCATTTTTCCCCCGTTCCAATTCTATTAGTAGTAGTAGATTGCTTTCAAAGGTTTAGGCCTATATAACGCATAGTTTTGTGTTGTAAATCCAAGATTTGTAACGAGTACATTCAAAGAAAATAAATGTAGATATTTTATAGATCGCTATTCCCTTAGATTACTCCCTTAGGTGAGTTGTTTTGTCAGTTATGTGTTTCATGTTTGAAACCTGGCTTTTACTTTACCTTTCATGCATATTATTAATTTCATCTAGGTGCTGCCAGTGTGTTGTGTTTCTCAGCTGGTGTTTAAGCACACACACTACGTGCAAACATGTTTTGCCTCCAAAAACATGAATTGTATTATTTCCACGCCAGCAGGATGTCAACAAATTTATTATGCTACCTTTAGCATGGAGAAGGTTATCTACATGGAGGTTTGTGTGTGTGTGTGGGAGACCTATAGCTAAGGAAGGAATAACGTTCTGTGTGTCTGGAAATAAATTATACAAGCTATAAATGTCATGATTTGTCATTTATTTAATAGTGGCGATGACATTTTTATGATTGAACCCTGCCTAATAGAAAGTGATAAGGAAAATAACAACGGCACATGTCAAAAGTAATATTGTAAGATGGGGCTGCGCGGTGTTGAATCGACAAGAAGGGCCTGTCACTGGACGGAAAGCAAAGAGGGATAGCCACCATTTGCCACGAGACAGGCGGTGAGAAGACAATTTGATTGGGATGAAATTATATCCTCAAGCTGTGCTTGATGGGAACCTGTCCCATTAAAATGAGTCGAGCAGGATTAACAGAAGGAGGGGCTGAGGGAGAATCAGGGTAGTCCCCTGTCACCATGGACAACCAAGCCAGGAGATAAAAGCAATGGTATACAGACGGTGCCACCCCGACAAACACGCTCACGTCATACGTCCATGGATCCCACACTAACAAACACACACAAAACAAATACGACATTTAGATACAGCTGCTGATCCAATCCATGACTCCTCAGAGGTAGGACCTAAAGTGTGTGACTGTAGAGTGGTGGCAATGATGGTTAGGTGCCAAAACAAATCCTTGATTGAAATAAATTATATATATATATATATATATATATATATAAATAAATAAATAAATAAAGGCAAGCTATGTAAATGATTTGTTCATCAGAAAGTGATTGCTCCCTCTCTGGCCATTAGCCATTGGGCTCCCGAGTGGCGCAGCGGTCAGTGCTAGAGGCGTCACTAATGTCCCTGGTTCGATTCCAGGCTGTATCACAACTGGCCGTGATTGAGAGTCCCATAGGGCGGCGCACAATTGGCCCAGCGTCATCCGGGTTAGGCTGTCATTGAAAATAAGAATTTGTTCTTAACCGACTTGCCTAGTTAAATAAAGGTTAAATAAAATAAAGTGAAAAATAATAAATGAAATAAAAGCAGTGACATTCTTTCCCTCTTCCCTTCATTCCTCCCGTTGCAGTAGCTGATAAATCATACAGTCATTTGCATTTTGGGGGGCCCCCCCACCCAGTCGGGATTGTGTTAATGGATGTTTTCTACAGCACTCGCCACAGTAACAGGTGATTTACGAGCCTGACACTCTGGGCGAGTCAGACATCCATCAGAGTCAGGTGACAGGGGAGAGAGGATGGGAGAGGGGAGTCACATGAGGGCGAGGCCACAGTGGCAGCACTGGCCTAGAGGGAGGTCAGTGTGTGAGTACCAAAGAGCTGTTTTCACTCAGCCTGTGTGTGTGTGTGTGTGTGTGTGTGTGTGTGTGTGTGTGTGCATCACGGAGGGGTTTTTAAAAGGATGAAAGCTCGAAGGCTGAGATGAGTGTCTGATGGTTGAGACCGTCACGAGTGCCAGTGCATCGACATTAAAAGCAGCCGTGTGTGTCTGTACCAGTTGAGTTGTTAATGACGATGTAGTAAGGTTGATATTAAAGCTGAAATAGAGACAGTCAGAATGGAGTGATGGGACCCCCAAGAGGATGAATTTGGGTGAATAAGCAGGTCTAAGTACAAGAGAACATACTAACCCAACCTCAGCTTTCTCAGGAACTCAGGCTATCTGTATAGTACCATAGATATAATTTCTTCAAAAACAGGTCTGACAGCCAGAGATAGTAAAATATGTGTTTTAAACAGATAAGCTACTGATAAACCACATAATAGAAACTGCCTTCTGTGGGCAAGTACTACGATCACTGACCACAATTCCACTTCCTTACACTGAACACCACAGAAAAAGAAACGTCATTTTTGGCACAAATTCAGTTTAATTAAGCAACAAGCCCCGAGGGGGTGTGGTATATGGCCAATATACCACGGCTAAGGTATGTTGGTCATATATTACAACCCTCCAAGGGGCCTTATTGCTATTATACACTGGTTAACTAGAGCAGTAAAAATACATGTTTTATCATACCCATGGTATACGGTCTGATATACCACAGCTGTCAGCCAAATCAGCATTCAGGGCTTGAACCACCCAGTTTATAATTAATAGTATAACCCACTCGCCTAACTTTGAAGTTACGCAAATGATACCGTGCCCATTTTAGAACAAAAGTTCACTGCATTTATAAGTATTTCCTAATTAGCATTAATATCTCACTGGCCTTCATATTTGCCCTTCCAGATAAAGCCTTATCATCCCCCACTGCGACGGGAGAGAAATATCAGTAAAGAAAAAAATCTCAGCTATTTCTTTTTTATATTAGGACCTGCTTATACTTAGCAGGGTTTTAATAGGCTTAATTTATCATGTTTAATCGTCTTCTGGTGCCCGGAGTTTAATTGAGAAATGCCTACCTCATATCTCACTGCTGATATTTGAGATTAGAGCTTAGAATTATGGCAGTTTAGAATTAAAATGTGTTATAAATTAATCTATGGGATGTAGCTTTGATTTAGATCAAACTCGAAGTACTTTGACATTATTTGGATGTATGGATTGGAAAGAAACACATGAAAATCAGAGCAAGCAGCCCACAGCAGAACGGTCACTGAAATATTATTTTACAAACTGAGCCTGAAGCAACAGAAAACCTCAGACTGATGAAAGCACGACAATACAGTCTGCTGCACTTCCTCCTGTGTACCTTGCAACTCATCGTTGGAGTAGGAGCACATGGCCTAACATGTGGTTAGACACACAAAGAGCTCAGCGAATCTATTACCTCAATCAATGATGTAATCACCCAGAGTCAGACTATTGGCCGCATCCCAAATGGTACCCTATTCCCCATTTGTTCAGAAGTAGTGTACTTTGACTAGGGTGCCATTTGGGACACAAGCTATAACCTGCAGGAGGCAGGACCATGGGGGAGCCGCCCGCCACTTAGCAGTAAAACTCCACAAATATCACCTCCTTGCCTCCACTATGGAGGTCTGACTGAGCAGCGATGACAGCATAGAAAGACAAAACAGGGAAGAATCAATGGTTGAGGGCACACTGAAAAGAGTCGGAAAATCCAGGCCCTCCAATTTCAGTCCTCCAGCAGCCTAAGAGCTGAATAGTTCATAAAGTAGCCTAGTTTCTAGGGTAATTGATTTTAAACATTAAACATTTAATATGAAGTCAAATATTTCTGCTGACTCACTGTAGCAGTAAAAGGCGACCTGTTTTCTGTCAACTTGTCACTCAAAACAGCACACACACACGCCAACTTTTCATTGGTCTGTTCCAAAATACACAGACGTGGTCTCGACCTTTAGGTCTTTATTGAAGACTCACCTCTTAAGGGAGGTCCTATGATTGAGTGTAGTCTGGCGCATGGGTATGAAGGTGAACGGAAAGGCACTGGAGCGACGAACCGCCATTGCTGTCTCTGCCTGGCCGGTTCCCCTCTCTCCACCGGGATTCTCTGCCTCTAACTCTATTATGGGGGCTGAGTCACTGGCTTACTGGTGCTCTTCCATGCCATCCCTAGGAGGGGTGGGTCACTTGAGTGGGTTGAGTCACTGACGTGATCTTCCTGTCCGGGTTGGCACCCCCCCCCTCGGGTTCGTGCTGTGGGGGAGATCTTCGTGGGCTATACTCGGCCTTGTCTCAGGGTAGTAAGTTGGTGGTTGAAGATATCTCTCTATTGGTATGGGGGCTGTGCTTTGGCAAAGTGGGTGGGGTTATATCCTGCCTGTTTGGCCCTGTCCAGGGGTATCGTCGGACAGGGCCACAGTGTCTCCCGACCCCTCCTGTCTTAGCCTCCAGTATTTATGCTGCAATAGTTTTGTGTGTCAAGGGGCTCGGGTCAGTCTGTTATATCTGGTGTATTTATCCTGTCTTATCCGGTGTCCTGGGTTAATTTAAGTATGCTCGCTCTCTCCTTCTCTCAGAGGACCTGAGCCCTAGGACCATGCCTCAGGACTACCTGGCCTGATGACTCCTTGCTGTCCCCAGTCCACCTAGTCATACTGCTGCTCCAGTTTCAACTGTTCTGCCTGCGGCTATGGAACTCTGACCTGTACACCGGACGTGCTACCTTGTCCCAGACCTGCTGTTTTGGACTCTCTCTACACCGCAACTGCTGTCTCGAACTCTGGATGATTGGCTATGAAAAGCCAACTGACATTTACTCCTAAGGTGCTGACCTGTTGCACCCTCTACAACCACTGTGATTATTATTATTATCTGACCCTGCTGGTCATCTATGAACGCTTGAACATCTTGGCCATGTTCTGTTTTAATCTCCACTCGGAAAGCCAGAAGAGGACTGGCCACCACTCAGAGCCTGGCTCCTCTCTAGGTTTCTTCCTAGGTTCCGGCCTTTCTAGGGAGTTTTTCCTAGCCACCGTGCTTCTACATCTAGTTTGGTGTTTTAGGCTGGGTTTCTATACAGCACTTTCTTTGTGACATCGGCTGATGTAAAAAGGGCTTTATATTTCAATTTGATTGATTGATTGAAAATCCACACTAGCATAACACAAAAAAAAGAAGCAATGGGCATCAAAATGGATATTAGCCCCTCAAACTACACAGAAATGGTGAATCATAGGAGTGAGGGATTGTTCTAACCAGGGAGCCTGTGTATGAGGTGCTTTGAAGGTCATGTGGCCAGACCAGACAGGCAGGGAGACACAGCAGCAACAGCATTCCTCTCCCTCCATCCAACTGCTCTCTCGTCATCTCTCGTTCTCTATCCAAGTCTCTCCCTCTAACCATCGTCTTTGTTCCAGGAGTCACCAGATCCCCTTCTGCGTAACCTAGCCGCTTAGCCTGGCTGTTCAGTCCCGAGACCATTCTAAATTAATCATGGGTGAACACAAGCACAACAGCTGAGCAGAGCACAAACAACCTATCTCCATGGAACTTATGGAATTAGGTGGGGGAATTGTAGGGGTAATGGCAGTAGGAAAACACCAGGGCCATTATTCACAGTAGAAGAGCTGATCTAGGAACAGTTTTGCCTTTCAGATAAGTTTTGCCTTTCAGTTATTAGAAGTCGACCCTACACCACCAGAATTCCCAGTGAATAGAACAGGCCTAGTTAGGGCTAATGATTAGGGGGGACTGTGCCAGTGTGCAACCATCAGGTCTAGATAGAACCAGTGGAGATCACAGAGGGTAGTCAGAGGATAGAACCAGTGGAGATCACAGAGGGTAGTCAGAGGATAGAACCAGTGGAGATCACAGAGGGTAGTCAAAGTTCCTAGGGGCAGGAGAGGAGTACATGGGGATAAGATCAACAGCAGCCATGAATGAGGTCATGTGATGCAAGGAAACATCAGAGCCAGAAACAAATGATGGGCATTTTGTACCACAGGGGAAATGGCTCTCTTCAAATGACCTGTAGTAGACAGTGATGTGAAGCCAGGCTACTCATATACAGCACTACTGTTGCCTGTTCTTCTCCATCTGCCTGTGTGTGTGTGTGTGTGTGTGTGTGTGTGTGTGTGTGTGTGTGTGTGTGTGTGTGTGTGTGTGTGTGTGTTTGTTTTTAGTTGTGATTGTATTTATTATGGATCCCCATTAGTTCTTGCCAAGGCAGCAGCTACACTTCCTGGGGGTCCAGCAACATAAGACAGTTAAATACTGATTCAAATAAAACATGACTTCACATTACATCTTACCCAACACATTCAGTGTGTTCCCTCAGACCACCACCTCAACATCCATGTGCAGGTGTGTGTAGAGCGCGTGTCTTGTCACATCTATCTGTGTGTGTGTGTGTGTGTGTGTGTGTGTGGGGGGGGGGGTCTCTTCAGTCTGCGCTGTTCCATAAGGTGTATTTTACTTGTTTTAAATCTGATTCTACTGCTGCATCAGTTACCTGATGTGGAATAAAGTTCTATGTAGTCATGGCTCTATGTAGTACTGTGCACCTCCCATAGTCTGTTCTGGACTTGGGGATTGTGAAGAGACCTCTGGTGGTATGTCTTGTGGGGTATGCATGTGTGTCTGAGCTGGGTGCTTTCAACTTATCAGCATTTCTTACAAAAACAAGTAGTGAAGTCAATCTCTCCACTTTGAGCCGTGAGAGATTTACAATGTTATCTCTCTGTGTACATTTAAGGGCCAGCCGTCCTGCCCTGTTCTGAGCCAATTGTAATTTTCCCGAAGTCCCTCCTTGTGGCACCTGACCACACGACTAAACAGTAGTCCAGGTGCGACAAAACCTGTAGGACCTGCCTTGTTGACAGCATAGTTAAGAAGGTAGAAACTAGGGCCTGTAGGACCTGCCTTGTTGACAGCATAGTTAAGAAGGTAGAAACTAGGGCCTGTAGGACCTGCCTTGTTGACAGCATAGTTAAGAAGGTAGAAACTAGGGCCTGTAGGACCTGCATTGTTGACAGCATAGTTAAGAAGGTAGAAACTAGGGCCTGTAGGACCTGCATTGTTGACAGCATAGTTAAGAAGGTAGAAACTAGGGCCTGTAGGACCTGCATAGTTAAAAAGGCAGAACAACTCTTTATAATGGACTGAACGCTCCCCATCTTAGCTACTGTTGAATCAACATGTTTTGATCATGACAGTTTACAATCCAGGGTTACTCTAAGCAGTTTAGTCACCTCAACTTGCTCAATTTACACATTTGTTACAACATTTAGTTGAAGTTTAGGGTGTAGTGAATGATTTGTCCCAAATACAATGGTATGGCGTTTTTGAAATATTTAAGGACTAACTTATACCTTGCCACGCATTGTGTCTGTGCGTTTCCATTATCTCCATTATAAATGCTTATCTTCCTCTCCTAATGAAATCACGATTCATTCTACGGGTGGAATCCTTTGAATTAAAAGTCATTTGCCTGAATGAGGCACTGAGACAAAGGAATCAAAGCAGAGACAGAGGACAATGTGCCTACATCTCACACATGGTGTTAGCTGCTGTGGGTCGTAGAGGAACCGGCCTAAAGGGAGGACAGGACGTCTGACCGTGGCGGTTTCCCAGAAGGCACCACGGCAACCTATTTCCGTAGGACTTAAGCCAGCTGTCATGTTGTCTGACTTCATTGAAATTAAATGATTATTTGTCTCATGCTTCGTAGACAACAGGTGTAGACTAACAGTGAAATGCTTCCCAGCAACGCAGAGAGCAGAATTGGTCTGGAGCCCGTAAGACTGCAGCTATTCAGTGCAGCACCATCTCGTTCATTAAATTGCCATACACTTAGGAACAACTTCCTAATTCTGACTTGCGACCCCTTTTGCCCTCAGAACAGCCTCAAAATCGATGGGGCATGGACTCTACAGGGTGTCGATTATAATGCTTCCCACAGTTGTGTCAAGCTGTCTGGATGTCCTTTTGGTGGTGGACCATTCTTGATACACACGAGAAGCTGTTGAGCATGAAAAACCCAGCAGCGTTGCAGTTCTTGACACACTCAAACCCGGTGCACCTGGCACCTACTACCATACCCCGTTCAAAGGCACTATTTTGTCTTGCCCATTCACCCTCTGAACGGCACACATACACAATCCATGTCTCAATTGTCTCAAGGCTTAAAAATCCTTCTTTAACCCGTCTCCTCCCCATCTACATTCTACACTGATTGAAGTGGATTTAACAAGTGACATCAATAAGGGATCATAGCATTCACCTGGATTCACCTGGTCAGTCTGTCATGGAAAGAGCAGGTGTTCATAATGTTTTGTACACTCAGTGTAGACCCATACATTCACACTAAGCAGCCGTTGGAACGTGGTTTACTATTCAAGCTCAGCTGTAACAGAAATATGTAAATGTTTGGCTGAAGGGGTTTAAAGGGCATGTTTCCCCCTCTGTTCTGTCTCTACTGTGAACTTCAACGCAACACATTAGTCACAGCTGGTTTTGGAGACATTGTAGTTGGACTCAGAAATCCTGGCACTATCTGAAACTAGGTGAAGGATTACATGTGTCAAGGGCAATTCTTGCGTGACAGGCCCTAGCGTTTCAAAATGACCACAGACTGTCTTGCAGGATTCAATCCAAAATTATGCCTAGACCACCCTAAAAATAGTTTTTTTTACAGACATCCAGAATTGTGTTAATCTGTTCCTGCGGGTAAGTGGTGAAAATGTCAGAGTCATTTTCAAATATGTCATGTCCATGTTCCTGCTATGGGTCATAAACACATCCCACAGTAATCACTAGTCGGCTGAAGCAAGGAGGAAACGCTCGCTGCCTTTGTAGTTCATTTCAATTTCCATCAGCTCTTTTAATTGGATCGCTTTAACGAGGTTTCTGACCGTCGCTAGCTGCTGTTGAGCTATTCTACCACTGAGGGGTGTGACTTAGCTCACACATGAGTCTCTGACAGGCAATTAAAAGTCGTAGCTCGCTCCCTACAAGCCCACCTCCAAATCAAACATTCACCGCGGTGATGTCGGACATGGCGTCGCGAACAACGGACGCCACAGTCACATGTTGTGATGAGCGAGCCCTCACTTCTCCGCCCAGCGAGGACGCCTTGACATCAGCTGCTGAAACTGTTCAAACTAACAGATACCAAACCACCATCACCTAAAGAATCCCATGGGGGGGTGACAACTGCTTAGAGGAAATTAGCTTGTGATGAAGAAGACACTAACCGATGATACGGCTTCATCGAGAGATATAGAGAGAGCGAGAGAGAGAGATGGGATGAGGAGAGCGAGAGCGAGACGGGATGAGGAGAGCGAGACGGGAAAGGGAGAGCGAGACGGGAAAGGGAGAGCGAGACGGGATGAGGAGAGCGAGACGGGATGAGGAGAGCGAGACGGGATGAGGAGAGCGAGACGGGATGAGGAGAGCGAGACGGGATGAGGAGAGGGAGAGAGAGAGAGAGAGAGAGAGAGAGAGAGAGAGAGAGAGAGCGAGAGCGAGACAGGATGAGGAGAGCGAGAGAGAGCGAGAGACGGGATGAGGAGAGCGAGCGAGAGACACGATGGAGAGAGAGAGAGCGAGACAGGGAGAGTAGTAAGTTAAGGTAGAGAGGATATAAACTAGCCTGGAGGTCCTGCAGCCTTGTTTTCTACTGAGAGCCCCACACTGTCAGATTGATCAGGGTGATAGCTCAGCTTAACTGTCTTCACAGCCAATACACACACAATTCGTTTTCACATTAGTTTCATGACTCACTCCAACTCACTGAGAATGCCCTCCTCTCCAATGCAGCATAATGGCTTCCATGATCTCCCCAACCAACTATTAACAAGACGATGGCATCATAAGGGCGAGCCCTGCAGCTATGGACTGCTGTATTAAGAGAGGGAGGAGAGGAGGTGATGTGATAAATCACGCAGTAGCTGAGAGAAGCACGAGAGATGGTGAAGATGATACCAGTGTAAAAAGGCAAAAAGGCCAAGTATCAAATATTTCAGCAAGGACCACAGGGGTAAACCATTGTTCCTTCTCATAGTAAACAAGACTGAAAAAGGCAAGACCTCTTCAATTCACGAAGATAACAGAGAAACCAGCCCTTAAGGAGAAAAGTTTAAGGAAAACTTATCTTAAAAGTCCTGCTAGAACACTATTTTGAAGTCCTGAGGTTGACACCCCCTCTGCGTCAACGAGACTTCGAGCGAGATATCATCCTCTTTTCAAACAGAGGAAGATATTAGGAAAGAAATGTCAATTCCTCAGCTTGAGGTAGACTATGATGTGACAGTCCTACAGCTAATTATGACCTGATATAGGCCAATGTGAGGGTTTGAGCTGCAGAGTCACTGGTAGTAGTGATCTGATGTTCAGAGGCACATCCTCCCCCGACACCACGCTCGGAGAAAGAGGAAGACAAACAGATGGGATTGAGCAGGGAGGGAGAGAGAGAAAGGCGGGTGGGGGGGTGGGGGGGCTTCCTTAAAGTTGTGAGTAAGAACAATTCTAAATGTGCTCACACAGGACCAGAGCTGACATTGCAGATCAGAGGGAATGGGGATTGGAGAACCACACATATTTGGGGGGGAAACAGACATGAGAGTGCTTGACGTTTACAATGTATACCATTGCACTTCCAATACTGCCTAGTTACAGAGACATGCACAGCATCAAATGTATTCTGTTAGTAATATCCTTTATCAAACACATCCAGCATCTTAATGTGTTCAACATGTTCCTTTAAGTTCAGGCAAAATATATTTTCAGTGAGTTCTGTTATTGCACAAATAGTGATTAATGACCAACTTGCAGAAATTACACTTCTACACGGTTGGAGAGAGAAAAAGAAAGAAAACGGTCTTTAATCAAAAACGCATTATTAAATCAATGAATTCTAAATAAAAAGGAGCGATGATCGGACCCCATTCTAACTCATTAACATTTAGTTCCACAACCGTGCCTTTTTCATGCTATTAGTGACACACACACACACACACACACATGAAATGAGCAGCGGGGGCCATAGCTGATCTAATATGATCTAGTACAGCAGTTGTGGATTAAAACGATGGCTTCCAGACGTTTTGTTCACGGTGGGGTGTTCTGTCGCTAGATGAGGAGTGTGTGTACGTGTGTGTACGTACTTGTGCGTGTGTGTGTCTCCATCCCGCTGCAATTACGCTTAATGAATGCTTCCCCATTACGGTCCTCTCCATTAGAGAGCACACAGGGCTGGCATTCCATCAGAACAATTAACACCTACAGGCTCATTACATCATAGTATATTCATATCACCGTCTACTCAATCACACTGTTCTCCAGGGCTAAATGTACAGCGAAGTAACTACTTGCTTAAAAACACTCACTTCATCTATCTAGGCCACTAGGACTGGAACACACTCCGCTAGGCATCCAAGAGTCAACATATCATGTTGGTTGTCGTGGTAATAGAAGACAGAGTAAGGCAACAGGGAGCAAAACATTTCTAGACTGTAGGCTTCGACAAATACGTCTGTGACTGGTTGTACATGGCATTATCCTCCATGCTGCGGTGTTATCGTCACCATAACAGCCAGGCTGGCTGGCTCGCTGTCTTAGCTGTGAAACAGACCTCACGTTGATGTTCCACTTCAGTTCCTTTTAGTTGATATGTTCCATGCACAGAGGGCTGCTTTCAGACTGTACTGTTCTGTGTAGGTTTGTTGATGTTACAGCCAGGTCGCATGAGGTCCACAGGGAGTTATTGAGCCAGCCTGGCCTGGCCAAGCCAGCCAGCCCGCCCAAGCCAGCCAGCGAGCCAGCCATCCAACCAGCCAGCCAGCCCAAGCCAGCGAGCCAGCCAGCCAACACATTAATAAACTCACTACTGCACATCTGCGGCTAGAAAACACTTTAGCCTGCCTCCCTCCCTCCCTCCCTCCCCACCCCCACCCCCTCCAGGAGCAGAAGAAAAACTACCAGGAGTTGTAATCACACAGGAGGAGGAGGTGGGGTCGGTCGGCCAGCTGCACAGGGCCTTATCCAGTCCACTGTAATGTATGATCAGCTCTACACTGACTGTAGTGCACCATATATAGCAAGAATCAACAGGCACCATATATAGCAAGAAACCTGGTCTCAAAACTGTACAAAATATTGTTTGGTACGTTTAGATTTATCTCACACTGTAAAGCAGATAACCACACATCCTGGAAGTCTTTCTATTGGGTTAGCCTTTGAGGTAAAAAAACTGTGCATTTCCTTCTCTTATGAGATTTGTAAACTTCACCATGTGATTTATAGGTTGCAATCTAGCCTGGTCCCATTTGTGCTGTCTTGACAGGTGGCAAGACAGACAGGACAAACAGACCAGGGACCAGGCTATAGGCCTAAAACAAGGTAGCAGCTCAAACAGTTAAATTTTAAAAACAATCCATCTCTTCTCTTTCATCTGACTAAACAGATGCAAGTTCCTTTAATAGCAGGGAGCACATAGTTATTTGACCATAATCTCTCCCTTCCTCTTTTATCGCTGGCGATTTCTCTGCTGCAGTTGTGGATGGAAGATGGAAATTCCACAGCTTAACTGCCGTTACTCTGTCAAGATTAAAATGGCTAGGCATTAAGGCAGGCTCTTCTCTCTCATTACTCAGTCTAGGTATCGTTATCAGTGGGAATGCAGCCCTGTTTTACAGAGCCGTTTATCACCCTGTAGCCACACATAAAACCTGACTGATTCAGCTACGGCCCAGGAGGCTGGAGTGGCTGTGGGCCCTGGAGGCTGGAGTGGCTGTGGGCCCTGGAGGCTGGAGTGGCTGTGGGCCCTGGAGGCTGGAGTGGCTGTGGGCCCTGGAGTCTGGAGTGGCTGTGGGCCCTGGAGTCTGGAGTGGCTGTGGGCCCTGGACGCTGGAGTGGCTGTGGGCCCTGGACGCTGGAGTGGCTGTGGGCCCTGGACGCTGGAGTGGCTGTGGGCCCTGGACGCTGGAGTGGCTGTGGGCCCTGGACCCTGCAGTGGCTGAGGGCCCAGGTGTTTTTCCTAAACATGTGACCTGACCAGGAAAAACAATGGGTGCTAGCTATAACTACACTCTAAATATCAACTCTGGTCAGATCTTGGTCAAGTCATGTTGGTCAGGAGACTTTCCTGGGTTTATAAAGCTACTCAGTCGCAGACATAACATTGGTGCTTCTGCTGTCTAGACCATTGGTGCTGTCTATCTATAGTAGTGATCTGACATGGTGTTGGTTCAGCAGCTGAATGGGCCGTGCCGCCCGTGAGCAAAGGGTGAGGGGCGGTCAGGAAATGACCCTCATTAGACAGTCTGACAGTCCCTTTTTGCTTTTCCAGGAAACCTCCAAATCTGCTCTCTGATATGAGAGGCTGGCTGATCTTTCTGAGAACAAGACATTATATTTTACATCAACAAAGCACGGTCATTCTAAGTAAAAACCTTCGAAAATAGGTGCTATCTACATATCTTCTCAAAACAGTCTTCCAGGAAACATATTTTCTCATAGACTCTTTCTGGGAACGAGAATACATATACAGATAAAGACTTGGAAAGTATTTGAAAATACTCAAATACCTGGGTTAAATGCATATTTGAGTCAGTGTATCTTAAATAAGTATCTGAAATAGGTATTTGAAAAAGACTCAAATACAACTTGGTAGACTATTTGGTTTTTACTAATAACCATTCAAAGTACACATTTTGGGCTGTGTATTTGAAAATACTCAAATACCAGATACTGAAATACTTGTGTATTTGAACCCAGCTCTGGTTTTAATTAGACTACAGTGACAATAGACCACCTACAAACATGGGAGAGATGTCTGCCCTTTAAAAGCAGAAGACCAGATCAACAGGTGATGAAGAAAGAATAGGCACAGTGTGTGTTTACATGCACACTAATAATTAGATATTAAACTGATTATGGCAGAAGGTTGAATATACCAATAGTCATGTAAACACCTTATTCTGCTCATCTTAAAAATCAGGCTTCGGGTCATAATCGAAAGTAAGAATTAGCCAATTAAAACACCTGGTTTTGTGAGCAAATCAGTCTGATTTTTACGGACATGTAAACATCTTAAATTAGAGTTAGAGCGGCAGATTTTATCAGCGGGTGTGCTAGCACGATCAGCACCAGTGTTCCTTCTATCGCACGAGTGAAGTGAGTTCGGAAAAACTTTAAAAGTCTACATCTTAGAAATAGTTTTCAAATACAAACATTATGTCCAAACTTAGAATTAGATAAGCTTCACAAAAATAACATGGTCACTGCCGATTTTCTGCATGTATCAAAAGTCCCATCAGGTAGCCTGAGTTCAGATGTGTCCATGTAAAAACAGGATTATTAGGGAGATCGTTCTTCTTGCAAAGCACGTAAAACACTTCAATCTAACTATTATATTAACCTGACCATTCACAATAATCATAATATATTCTGCATGTAACCATACTAAATGATTGGTATTTATTAGGGATCCCAATTAGCTGATGCCAAGACAGCAACTACTCTTCCTGCAGTCCAAACACATTAAGATTACACATAAAACAGTATACCATATAACATAATTACACCACTACATATCTACAATACAGAATGTGGTTCAAGTATGCACAGAGGCTTATTGGTTTTGCATACCACCCTTAACTACCTACATATGGGCTGATGTGCAGGAGGCTTGGTGTTATTCTGAAACAACATGGGTTGCTATAAATAGCATTATGGATGGAGCCTGGGTGAGGCAATATACATCACGGAGGAGCTGCTGTCTGCATCCAGCTAGGTTGTTTTTGCATCGGAGATATGAACATAATGAGGAGACACACACACACACACAGAGAGAGAGAGACTACCCAGCTGCTAATTAGCAGAATTTGGCTTAATTACTACAGATCCCCACAGCCACTGCATGACCTCTTCACCTTCAAAAACAGTTTTTGACCATCCTAGCGCATTGTTCTATTTTTACTTTAGAGGAAGTGTGCGCACATCCAGTGACTGGTCACCCGTAATTTAACCTTAAACTTTACATCCGGAACGTGCGTGTGCCGTTGAGAACAAGCATTAGGGAAGTCCTGACAAAGGTGCAGAAGGAGAGGAAGAGAGAGAGAGGGGAAGAGAGAGAGAGAGAGAGAGAGAGAGAGAGAGAGAGAGAGAGAGAGAGAGAGAGAGAGAGAGAGAGAGAGAGAGAGAGAGAGAGAGAGAGAGAGAGAGAGAGAGAGAGAGAGAGAGAGAGAGAGAGAGAGAGAGAGAGAGAGAGAGAGAGAGAGAGAGAGAGAGAGAGGGGAAGAGAGGGAGAGGAAGGAAGAGAGAGGGAGAGGAAGGAAAAGAGAGAGGAAGAGAGATGGGTACAGTCTAGTAGAGCAGGGAGATGGACACAGTGCAGCATCTCTTCTGCCAAATGAGCGTGTGAGTCTGTGCGTAGTGATCTAGCAGACTCACATAGGAGGACGGTCGTCCACAGCCTCAAACCAGCCAGCAGACAGACTTCAAGTAGATGTATTTAGAGAACAGACAACCAGACAGTCAAGACACTGTCATTATCACTGATCATTGTAGCGTACAAAGTCTTCTTGAAGGGAAAAAAGGATCTAGCCTCATACTTTCACACTGTTCTCATACCACACTTCCTAGTTGCATAATATGAGCTCGTCATTAAATCAGTAGACAAATATTCCAGAAACTGGCCAACAGCCAAGTTTGTGATGAAGCACGTTAATGATTTACCATTGAAGAAGGTCAGAGCTGTGGTGAATGCTTGGGAAACATTCCTCGTTTACTAGGCTATTTTCACTTCCTTTTAACAGATGCTTCCATTTCAAACTTTACACCAAACCTTACTAACATCATGTCAATGTGGGGCTAATTATTGGTTTTGGTCACTTCATATCAGACAGACACTAATCTCTAGCACTGTGGTCAAATTGTGGTGAATTATTGGTTACAATACGGCCAAATGCTAATAATGCTAATATTTGACACCAGGACTGTGGTCCTCCATGGGGAATCAGGAAGCACGTTGCTGCCTCGGCATGCTATCATCCTGAGACGCCTCTACTCAAACACTACTCCTTCCTGTGATTCTTACTATGTGATAAATGCCATCGGCGAGGCTTCCTCTGTCTGTTCCCAGAGCGGTCTCAACAGGAGATCTGGCCCTACCAGCACTCCACCCACAGCCATCTTGTTGTTGTTGTGGCCCAGAAATTGAGCCAAAAGATAAGACCTGCTTATTACTCTGTGACGGAGTAGATGCAAGTTAGCAAGCAAGTCTCAGAGTCTGAAAGGTCGAGTACTAGTGTCCTCTCTGCTATGAATAATCCCACAATGTTAGGTCTCCATCCTGATCAAACCAGTGCATATGGAGTGAGCACAACCTGGTGAGAAAGCGGTCATTTGGACATAGGATTATAACAGCTGATGACTCTACCTCTAAGGGGCCAGAGTATTCCCTGATCACACTGCAGATATCCACCTGCGGTAGGAACCCAGTAGGTGACACTGTGGCTTCTGGAGACTCACTCCCAGACAAACAAAGACAGACATTTCATCAACACAACAACAGAAGAACTCTTCAGCCAGAGTTCAAAGTTCAGACTGGGGGAGTGTCCAGAGAGAGAGAGAGAGAGAGAGAGGCTGAACATTTTGTGTGTGTGTGTGTGTGTGTGTGTATGTGTGTGTGTGTGTGGTAGGGCCATAGTCCATTGAATCTGCTACTGCGTCTCCAAAAAAAAAAATGAACAAAATGTCCAAGAATATGTTTTAATTCATGTACTCATCAAAATGTTAACTGTGATACAATTAGAATGTTACTTTATATCAAGCTTTACATCCTTTCACACAAGGCAGCAGAGCGCTGTTTCTTGAAATCGCCCCCCAAAAAAACAGTTGCCGGTTCAATGAATACAACTTGAGAGTCTACAAATAGCTTACCAAACCATGCTAACTTGCACGCAATGCAGCTTTGTGAAACAGGCCAACACCTTCGCTGCAAATGAAGTGAGCTGGCACAGCTAACCACATGCTGCCTGTAATCATGTTGCATCAATCATGTACGGTATAGAGCTAATTTGCCAAATTGGTGAACCGCATTATCCTGGGCCGGCCAGACGAGGCATGTCACCGCCCGGGAATCGTGACTATGAGTGTCGCGTCACGCCAACCTGACAGGCTGTGCTCCGTGTCTCCCCCCGCCTCCTCCTCTCTCGGGAGAGGGCTTTACAGGGGGATGAAGAGTTAAGACCGCCTCGGCGTGCCACATTGGCTGTTTCACACAGACAAAGGAAAAACAAGTCAAGGGTACAGGATGAATCAAAGCCATCAATCAATAGGCCCCAGCCTGTCTTGGCCATTCACACAGCAACACTAGATTACCGAGGTCATCTCAACCACCACACACACTCTGTTTATACTACAGTTTAGAGATCAGAATGTGGGATCATTTGGAGCCACAACACTAGTAACAAAAGGAATCAGGACAATGATGCAATGTCACCTAGCTTCAACCTGGATTACCCCACTGCCAGCAAGCCTCCTTCCAGACAATGACGTGATGAATCACATGGGTGTAGGAGGCCTAGGCCGACACCACACCGTGCATGACAAGACACCCTGACACCAGAACACAATGAAACGGGGCGGTGCCATAAGAGCAGAGGAGGAGGAGAATCCAGCGCCCACATTCGTGAGTAAGAGAGAGAAACGCGACAGTTACACTACACCCAATATTACTGGGACACACAAACATGCTCAAAATGGAGAAACCTGTACAACCTGAACAACCTACAATCAGTGAGTAACCGCTCAGTGCTCTCACGCTGTAGTAAGAAGGTCCTTCTAGCAATGCCAAATCTTTCCATGGTGGATGCCTGCCTGCTTCATTGGTTAAGCAACTTGAATAGTCAGGGGGTGGACAGTATAGTTCAAGCCAGGTGTTATCCAAGGCCACACGATTCACTGGAGTGCCCATGTTCTTGAGAGGAAACATCAATCAGCCAGTCAATAGGATGACATCAAAAGGGCTGGGTGAAATAGTCAAGGCCGTTTCAACAGAGGATAGAACCTTTAAAACAAGACAAGTGTGTATGAAATGCACTGTGTGAAATGCACTGTGTGAAATGCACTGTATGAGGAACATTTGTAAAGCAGCGTGTATGAGAATGGCAGCTGGTAAAGATGTCTGCATGAGAAGGAGTCTGCACGAAACTGAATGAAACTAAACTTGGCCATATGAAAAGTACGTGTGAGACAGACACACTAGAATAGCAGAGGGTGCTGTGGGACCCGAGTAAGCATTGCTCTGGTAAGTACAAGGGCGGAAGGCAGCCTAGTGTTTAAGAGCACACAGAAAGGTCACTGGTTCGAATCCCCCGAGCCGACTAGGTGGAGAGAAAAAATATATGTCCATGTGCCCTTGAGCAAGGCACTTAACCCAAACTGCTCCTGTAAGTGGCTCTGGATCAGAGTGTCTGCTAGATGACTCAAATGTAAAATGTACAAGAGGATACAATCATTACAATGACGTCTAAAGAGGGTGTTTGAAACGACACTGAATGAAAGTGGCCCTACGAGAACAACAACAGAAGCAACCGAAGCGTATCATAGGAACAGAGTGAGCTGAGCGTTATGTCTGGCTAGAGTTAGCCTCTCCCACGGACAGGCCTGACAGCCAGCCTCCCTCCACTCAGGGGGATAATTACACGTGGCTGTGGGTGAGCGCGCCGGTGCCGTTCAGGTCGCCGAGGTGTCAGGGACGATAACGGCTCTAATGGCGCCCGGCCCTCGCTAAAAGCCACACTGCAATTAGTATGCAAAGGGATGGCGGCTAGGTTACGACTACAGCACTACGTCGCCGGCCCCCCGTCTCGCTGTAAAGAGTCACCGCCGGGCACTTCTATTAGAGACGATCAACACTTAAATCAGGGACACCGCCTGGTATAGAGGTCCTGGATGGCAGTTTCCATACCGAGCGGTGACGCAGCAAGTCATTCTGAGGCCCTGGATGGCAGTTTCCATACCGAGCGGTGACGCAGCCAGTCATTCTGAGGCACTGGGTGACAGTCAATAGGAGTTTGATCTTAACTCTGAGCTGAACCCAACCTATCAGTGGAATCAGGAGTCACCATAAGGCCTTTACGGGTGTCTGGGACAGGTGTCGCTGTACCCCCGTTATCATCTGATCTCTCTCACTCTGTAGTATGTGATCCGGTCAAGTAGCTAGTAGGCTACTGTAAGCAAGCTACCGATGATAAAGGCAATATAATCCAACCAGAAATGTGCAGTGTGTGTGTCTGTTAGACTAAACCTGCAGTGGTATATTACCATATTATCACACACAAAGATCAAGGATAAACTCTTCGGCATAAACAGCCCATCTAAAAAGTCCCGTCTCAACAACTGAGCTTTTCATCAGTGCGAGTCTTTGGTCGCCTTTGGCTAGCGATTAGCAGGTGTGTGTTTCCATGAAGCGAATCACACCCTTCAATGCAACAACATTGATTTAATCTGCCTGTACAGATGAGTAAGCATAGCTGAAGGGAGACTGGGAAAGATGCAACTGAAAAACGCTCCTTTCGGATTTGTCAACTTGGCAGTTTGTATACAATGAATTAAATGCATGAAACTTGCCTGGCTGTGATAAATGGAGTAAATGTAGCTCTGATATTATATTCCTAAAATAGCAATAGTAGTAGAATGTAATATACCACTGCAGGTTTAGCTTGGCCTTTGCCTCATGAATCACTGTGCCCTGAGGACAGGCAAAGAATGCTTAATGGCCACCACGCAATGGCAGTGTCCTTATTGACACCCTATTCCCTAGAGCACTACTTCTGACCATGGTCCATAGTGCTATGTTAAAAAAAATAGTGCACGATGTAGGGAATAGGGTGCCATTTGGGATGAACAAAAAAAAAATCTAATTAACTATAACTAAGGGAAGAGGCTCATTTTAAAGAGAGCACTTTCCACTGTGTTTGGTTGAAAAAGTCAAAGCCTTTAAAAAAGGCAGCCCAACACAAATACAATACCTGCAGAACAACATTTCCATGTCATTACAAGCCTTACTGAGAGAGATGTTTAGCAGGTTGCGGGTTTGATATTGCTTTGCTTATTCAGTGCGTTGTTTCACTGTGCAGGGACGGTGATGGGATTAGTCCTTTTCCTCTTTGTGACCTCTGTGTCAGGTAATATCATCCCTGGTGTGTGTCCAGTCACTGATCCACTGATGCAGCCAAAGCTACAAAGGACCAGGGGCAACAGGTCTGATCAGTTAGCAGTTTAAACAGTCAACAGGGAAACAAGTTCTTCCACTTTCTCTTTGTCAGGTCATTCATATTCAAATGTCTGGAATTCTACAACTCCAGGCAGGTACTCATCTCTACTATAGGGACTGACAACACTGATGTTAACCTAGTACTTCCAACAAAGCATGGAAGTCATGATTACAAAGTCCGCTGCAATGGAGATGAGGTTGGAAGAAGCAACCCCTCAAGACCCCCACATCAGCATACACCCACACACAGCCACCACAAGCCTGTGCGCACGCACCCACACCCACACTGCAGCATCTCGCCCTTGCTCTGTGCCCTCCAGAAGCCCTCCGGAGTGTGGTGATCAGTCTGATAGCTGAGGAGGATACAGTCAGACTGCACCCACAGAACAAACTCTTCACTGAGAGGACTTCCCCCTTTTAAACCACTGGAATAACAGTCAGAAATGTAACAGTTTAACAAAGACATGGAGATAGACCAGAGTGGTAAGAAACCAACAAACTGAATGCTTGCTACAAACCAAAACATGTCGGCTTCATATCATATCAATTCTTCCCTTAATAAGAGAACTTCCCTTTTTAAACCACTGCAGAATAACTGTCAGAAGTGATCCACCACAATAGCAGTCAGAAATGTAACAAAGCTATGGGCTAAACTAAGACAAAGATGTAGGAAACCAACGACCCAATTGAGTGATTCCCACTTAAAATGATTAAAAACCACCAGATACTGACGTCATAACAAATAAACCTCAATTATATTATACTGTTCCGGTGACTAGCCACCAGCCCAACACTAGGGCAGGTTTCAATGCTTTGTGTGGTACGAGGGTCTTCCATCCATTGACAGTCTGATTCTGTTTTCTGTTCTGTGTGTTTCCTCCGGCACGGTCAGAAGCATGCCTTAACGCTCGTTTGTGTTGATGTGAAAGGTGGTGGTGGTGGGTGTTCGTAGCTTTGTTTACAGAAATAACAAAATGGCAGAGAAGAAGTGGCCCAGGCCAACAGGACTGACTGGATTCTATATTGAGTAGTGACAGTCAACAGTAGTAAACAGGGTAGTAGTCCTAACAACACTGACCCCAACTGATCCAGTCATCCAACATTACGTAGACGACACTGTTTTGTATTTCAAATAGGCTATACAATATAAAACTACAGTGTAGCTCGAAGGTAGAAGTCTGTAAGCCTGTACTGGCATAGAAAGTTAGACGTTGGCATTTGTCAACATTTATGAAAATGAAAGGGGAGAAACATTAAATGATAATTAGATTTTGCCTTCCTCTTAAAAGTGGCAGCAAAAATGCATTATATATAGATGTAATAGCCTTTCAAATGATGGGCTGCCGTGGTAACCATGGGGACAATGTCACATTATTGAATTTAAATAGCTTTCTGTTTAACCTCTATAGATCTGACTTGAAGCAACATTGTAGACCACAACCAAATCAACAACACCACAAATCAAATGTTATTTGTCACATGTGCCGAATACAACAGGTGCAGACCTTACAGTGAAATACTTACTTACAAGCCCTTAACCAACAATGCAGAGAGAGAACAGTCTATGACTAGGGTGGCTGGAGTCTTTGACAATTTTTTGGGACTTTCTCTGACACCGCCTGGTATAGAGGTCCTGGATGGCAGGGAGCTTGATGTACTGGGCCGCACGCATATAGTGCCTTGCGGTCGGAGGCCGAGCAGTTGCCATACAAGGCATTGATGCGACCACTCAGGATGGTGCAGCTGTAGAAACTTTTGAGGATCTGAGGAACCATGCCAAATCTCTTTAGTTTCCTGAGGGGGAATAAGCTTTATTGTGCCCTCTTCACAACTGTCTTGGTATGTTTGGACCATGATAGTTTGTTGGTGATGTGGAATCCAAGGAACCTGAAGCTCTCAACCACAGCCACAGAAGTTATGCTGAATAGCATCTAAGCCAGACAAAGTCATGGACAGCTACATTTTATGAAGGGCAAGTTCAGAGGCTCTTTGGTCTATTAGCTGACACACATCTGTCTCATCAAAGTGTAAAGAGAGCCACAAGAGGAAGGGATAAAGGATAGAGGTCGACCGATTAATCGGAATGGCCGATTAATTAAGGCCGATTTCAAGTTTTCATAACAAATCGGAAATCGGTATTTTTGGACACCGATTTGGCTGATATATTTCATCTTTATTTAACTAGGCAAGTCAGTTAAGAACACATTTATATTTTCAACGACGCCCTAGGAACGGTGGGTTACCTGCCTCGTTCAGGGGCAGAACGACAGATTTTTACCTTGTCAACTCAGGTGGATTCTATCTTGCAACCTTACAGTTAACTAGTCCAACGCTCTGACCACCTGATTACATTGCAATCCACGAGGAGACTGCCTGTTACGCAAATGCAGTAAGCCAAGGTAAGTTGCTAGCTAGCATTAAACTTATCTTATAAAAAACAATCAATCATAATCACTAGTTAACTACAAATGGTTGATGATATTACTAGTTTATCTAGCGTGTCCTGCGTTGTATATAATCGATGCGGTGCGTATCGTTGCTCCAATGTGTACCTAACCATAAACATCAATGCCTTTCTTAAAATCAATACACAGAAGTATATATTTTTAAACCTGCATATCCAGCTAAAATAAATCCAGGTTAGCAGACAATATTAACCAGGTGAAATTGTGTCACTTCCATTGCGTTCATTGCACGCAGAGTCAGTGTATATGCAACAGTTTGGGCCGCCTAATTTTACGTAATTATGACATAACATTGAAGGTTGTGCAATGTAACAGGAATATTTAGACTTATGGATTCCACCCGTTAGATAAAATATGGAATGGTTCCGTATTTCACTGAAAGAATAAACGTCTTGTTTTCGAGATGATAGTTTCCGGATTCGACCATATTAATGACCTAAGGCTCGTATTTCTGTGTGTTATTATGTTATAACTAAGTCTATGATTTGATAGAGCAGTCTGACTGAGCGATGGTAGGCACCAGCATGCTCGTAAGCATTCAATCAAACAGCACTTTCGTGCATTTTGCCAGCAGCTCGTCGCTGTGCTTCAAGCGTTGCGCTGTTTATGACTTCAAGCCTATCAACTCCCGAGATTAGGCTGGTGTAACCGATGTGAAATGGCTAGCTAGTTAGCGGGGTGCGCGCTAATAGCGTTTCAAACGTCACCTCGCTCTGAGACTTGGAGTGGTTGTTCCCCTTGTGGAGTGATGGGTAACGCTGCTTCGAGGGTGGCTGTTGTCGATGTGTTCCTGGTTCGAGCCCAGGTAGGAGCGAGGAGAAGGACGGAAGCTATACTATTACACTGGCAATACTAAAGTGCCTATAAGAACATCCAATAGTCAAAGGTTAATGAAATACAAATGGTATAGAGAGAGAAATAGTCCTATAATTCCTATAATAACTACAACCTAAAACTTCTTACCTGGGAATATTGAAGACTCATGTTAAAAGGAACCACCAGCTTTCATATGTTCTCATGTTCTGAGCAAGGAACTTAAACGTTAGCTTTTTTACATGGCACATATGGCACTTTAACTTTCTTCTCCAACACTTTGTTTTTGCATTATTTAAACCAAATTGAACATGTTTCATTATTTATTTGAGGCTAAATTGATTTTATTGATGTATTATATTAAGTTAAAATAAGTGTTCATTCAGTATTGTTTTAAATTGTCATAATTACATTTTTTTTTTCTTTTTTTAAATTTTTATTATTATTATTATTTATTTATTTATTAAATCGGCTGATTAATCGGTATCGGCTTTTTTTTGGTCCTCCAATAAATCGGTATTGGTATCGGCGTTGAAAAATCATAATCTGTCGACCTCTAGTTAAGGATACTAAATCCTCTGAGCCGTCCCCAAGTCTGTATGTTTGTCAGCACAGAGAGAGGATGACTGAAGCACTGTAGGTGATTATCTGCTCTCCTGTTGGCTAAATAAACACCCAGTCATCATGATGGTAGTTAAGCAGAAAATGGACACAACAATGACTAAAACGAGTTTGAGCCTACAGTATTATAGGTCTCCTTCAAACCCTCTTTCTGAAACCACAACAATGTATTTTTAAACCACATCAAGAGACCACTTTTGAGGTATGGGGGAGAAGAAAAAGAATGTGGAGAGGGTAGTTGTCCTTTAATTCAATTGCGTGCCTCGTAGGAAACAGTTGTGTTTGGCTAGCGGTGCTTTTGTACAATGTAGGCTACATGTGATGGCAGAGTTTGCAAAACAAGTCATCATGATATTATTCTGCTGGGTAGACGTACTTTGCAGTCCACATTTAAAATGGGAAGTTGTTTTTGGGGAATATTCATTCAAAAAGAGCATGATTACAATTGCGCATCACAAAGATTCAACCAAGACTTCGGACCAACATTTTTAATAGCTGGTTCGCATACCAATTGCGGTTTGAATAAATTATGATAATAAATAAATAAGCAAATTGTGAACCTAGCGACCAATAAAAACATTGGTGTCTCGCTGCCAAGTAAAATGGTCACAAATACAAGTGTTATGGTCTCAAACCCTAAACTGACTGAAACCAGTTTGGGCCGAGATACATTCAGGCCTTCAAAACCGTCTGCTTCAACATGATTGCGGCCTACTAGACTTTCATTCACATTATTTAAAAAAAATTATCAGGCCAATTTCTGTCAGGAGGGAGGTGGTTATAGCGAGGGAATGTGAAACAGCACAGCTTCACAAAGAAATTGAGTGCTTGTGTGATTGAATCTTATCTGTCTGTGGATACAGAGTCAAAGAGGGAATATTAAAGAAGGGAAGAGAAGAGGGCAGGAGGGAGGTGTTGAAAGAAAATAGAGAACTATCCTATTGGGATTAGCAGCAGAGTAAAAAAAGGGGGGGCGAGAGAGCCAAAGAGAAAGACAAAGAGAGAGTCAAAGAGACAGAGGTAGAATAAGTCTTGTGTGTGAGACAGAGGGAGCAGATAGGATATCATTCATGTGTCAAGATTAGAAGGAGAGAGAAAGAAGAAGAGAGCACGCCTGGAGAGAGTAGTTGCCTTGTTCCTTCCCTGTGCCCTCAGTAGAAATTGTACAATGTGATATTGTGTGTGTGCTATTTAAAGCGTCGGCGAGAGGAGATGCTCTAGTTCGGAGCACCTCATTTCTCTCCTGACAGGCAGCCTGCCTCCGAGAAGGACCCCGTCATCAATATCACCCCAACAGAACAGAAGAGACATGCGACATATATTCGGTGCACACACACACACGAGAAAGAACATGAAAGCCTGATGACATCACAAAATAAAAAAATTGATTCTGCCACAGTCAACTAAGCAGAGACACTGAAGGTCAGGATTGAGATAAAGGAACAGGGTTTCTGTAATATGCAGCTCAGCTGTCTATGACATTCTACTGAGGAAACTGAATACATGCAGCTCAGGTGTCTATGACATTCTACAGAGGAAACTGAATACATGCAGCTCAGGTGTCTATGACATTCTACTGAGGAAACTGAATACATGCAGCTCAGCTGCCTATGACATTCTACTGAGAAAACTGAATACATGCAGCTCAGGTGTCTATGACATTCTACTGAGGAAACTGAATACATGCAGCTCAGGTGTCTATGACATTCTACAGAGGAAACTGAATACATGCAGCTCAGGTGTCTATGACATTCTACTGAGGAAACTGAATACATGCAGTTCAGGTGTCTATGACATTCTACTGAGGAAACTGAATACATGCAGCTCAGGTGTCTGTGACATTCTACTGAGGAAACTGAATACATGCAGCTCAGGTGTCTATGACATTCTACTGAGGAAACTGAATACATGCAGCTCAGGTGTCTATGACATTCTACTGAGGAAACTGAATACATGCAGCTCAGGTGTCTATGACATTCTACTGAGGAAACTGAATACATGCAGCTCAGGTGTCTATGACATTCTACTGAGGAAACTGAATACATGCAGCTCAGGTGTCTATGACATTCTACTGAGGAAACTGAATACATGCAGCTCAGGTGTCTGTGACATTCTACTGAGGAAACTGAATACATGCAGCTCAGGTGTCTATGACATTCTACTGAGGAAACTGAATACATGCAGCTCAGGTGTCTATGACATTCTACTGAGGAAACTGAATACATGC
Organism: Oncorhynchus clarkii lewisi; assembly: GCF_045791955.1. NCBI lineage: Eukaryota > Metazoa > Chordata > Actinopteri > Salmoniformes > Salmonidae > Oncorhynchus > Oncorhynchus clarkii. Next base: position 11,445,466 of record NC_092165.1, read on the forward strand.
AGCTCAGGTGTCTATGACATTCTACTGAGGAAACTGAATACATGCAGCTCAGGTGTCTATGACATTCTACTGGGGAAACTGAATACATGCAGCTCAGGTGTCTATGACATTCTACTGAGGAAACTGAATACATGCAGCTCAGGTGTCTATGACATTCTACTGAGGAAACTGAATACATGCAGCTCAGGTGTCTATGACATTCTACTGAGGAAACTGAATACATGCAGCTCAGGTGTCTATGACATTCTACTGAGGAAACTGAATACATGCAGCTCAGGTGTCTATGATATTCTACTGAGGAAACTGAATACATGCAGCTCAGGTGTCTATGACATTCTACTGAGGAAACTGAATACATGCAGCTCAAGTGTCTATGACATTCTACTGAGGAAACTGAATACAGGAGCGCAGGCTGAAATATTTATGAGATCTGAGACAAGAGGAGCTGTAAATCTATAAAGACTGAATGCAACAATTGGATTCAGACAGAGGCCTACAAACGAACTCAAATAAAAGTTCATAAATATTTGAATTATGAATGAAAGCACAAGGTACAACGGAAGGCCATGTCCCTCTGCATGAGAATTTAAATAGAAAATGCACACATATGCACAAAGTAGTTACTCTAACAACCTTGACCAGGAAGCACAGGGATATCCACTACAGTATTAGCTCAGAGGTTTCGCCAAAGTACAGATCTAGGATCAGTTTCCCCTTCCCCCAATACTAACCTAACTATTAGTGGGAAAAATACAAAACTGACCCAGCATCTAGGGGAAACTTCACCTACTCCACAGCATCAGGGAGAGGGGAACCTGATTGCCTGTTCGCATGCATGGTGTCCATGGCAACCACTACAAAAGGCTATCATGGGCCTGCCCAGCCATAGCGACCTGGCTTGGAGTAAAACCCAGGTGACATTCCACAGAGCCAAATCCCCCATCTCCAGTGTCAGGGCAGAGCCCAGCAGTCTTAGTCATTCTGAGTCAATGGTTTACAGAGCAGAGCCAGACTGGCATACGATTCAGCTTCCAGTGAGTGGGGAGGCGCAGTTAAATCAAGCTGCCTGGCTGAGTGTGACGGCCTGAGGTAGACCTGTAGCTAGGCCTAGCTATTGTCCATAATGCAGGGGTCGTGTTAACGCAGAGTATTTCACGCAGAAAAAAAACTAAATGATAAAACGCATAAGACACATCTTGCTGCGTTTTGTAAACACAGATCTAAACTGCTCTTTATTGCAATTTGTGCTCGGCGTCAGGATAATTTGGTGCTTCACTTGCACTTCTCTACTCTGATGAGAATTCACAAACGGGAATTTTATCAGGAGACAGTGCTCTGACTGATGTGCAGCCACTTTTCTAGGTGTAGCCTGCTTTTCTCTGCTAAAATGCAAGATGAACTTCAAGCAAAACAAATGTAGCTGGCTACATTCTTTCTATGATTAACATTAGAACTACGATGGCCATGCATCGTATGTATATACACACACAAAAAATATTTTTCATTGTTAGATCATTTACTTGTGTGGCTGCTAGCCAAATAGTGTTGCACTTCTGTTGTCATCTGATTTAAAAAATGAAGCCACTTCTGCTGAATGTGTTGCACTGATGTATTTTTCGAAGGAAAACTATAGTTGCACGTCCCTGATCACTCTATTGAATAAATAAAAAAAACACGACTTTTAAAATAAAATATTCTCGCTTTTATCCATAATAATGTCATCATGTCCACTAGCCTAGCAGCACTGTATCTGCCAGCTGTTGGCTAGAGCACACATGCAGAGACCAGAGTGGGCACATACACTATATAACGCAACAGTTTGTGACAAAACGATCGGTAGAGATGAAAATGAAATGGAAACACAATGAACTTTGTAGTTTTTTTGTACCAAATAAAAATCTGTTTTGCGCACTACGTCATCACGCACTGAATTTTAACCGCAACGAGTCAGTTTGGTAAAACAGCACTGGTGGGAAAATGCAAATATTCTAAAATCTGCATAAAGAAAATATGCGCATGAAAATCTGGCGCCAATTGGAAGGTATCAACTGGTCGATAGGCTGTTGGTCGATCGAGATTTCTTTAGTCGAACAGTAGCAAAACACAAGAATAATTTCATGGTGTACAAGACACCTGTCTGAGTGGACTGATCCATTGTGGAGGCCGTGGGAATGGCAGTCCATCACTAAGACATGTGCTACTGAATTGAATATGGTTATAACATAAGAACAATGGTGCAATACTAATACAAATTATTTTATAACAAACGTGCTTTCCCCCGCATTGGATAGTGATGGCTGTCCGCGGTTCTAAAACACTGTTGAATTGCCGCAACTTCCTGGACCATATTGCTATGTGTATAATAGCAAAGTAATAATAATAACCCTCCTTTTTCTTGATCTCCTTCTTATTACTATTATTATCGTTATGATCATCATAATAATAATAAGTCATGTCATTATCATTAGTAGGCTTAGTATAGCAGCCTTGTATAACCACCATCGAGCTGTAGGCCAAAGACCACATCCTGTTTAGTCTTAATACCGTAACTTACTTACGGCCTATATTTCAATACTTATATAGGCTACAGCATCAATCAATCATTCATATTATCACACGTCGTCACATCAGTCATGATTTTAAATGCAATCAAGTATTTTCGTTTTAAAATAAAATAAAGTGATTCTGGAATAATTAGCAAACCGTTCCACTTCAGAAATTACATTCATAAATGTAATGTCCCCTGTACCCATTTTATTGTCACGTGTTCAGAGTTTGTTATAATATTCTATAGGTCAGGCCCGATTGGTCACGTGCAAGGGTTGAGGGTAGTTGTGCACGATATATCGGTGAACATATCGGAATCGTTTAATGCCGATGTGCAAAACCGATGTCAAAGCTGACGTGCATACCTATATAACGTAGGTACATGGGATATTACATCACGTCAAATTTTGCCATATACATGCAACATAGTATTCCTAAACTAGCCCCAATGTCTGCTGTGTGGATCGAGCAGTCAACAAGTCAAGCAGTCATTTGAGAGAGTAAAAAAATGTCAGCGATACAACAAAGGCGAAATCCATTAAAGCCAAGATAATCTAATTCATTGCCCTTGACAATCAACTGTTCTCTGCACCGGTAAACACTACCAAGTGCGCTATTTTTCCGATGTTGCCTTACCGGAGTTACACTAATAGAGTCACTGCTATTAGCTTCATGACATACATACTATGGAATGCCGTTTGGGTCTTTGCATGTCAAAATAAATACAATAGATACAGTAGCACAGTAACCAGAACGGGTTGTGTTGTGAAGCTAGCCACAATAAGGATTAGGCACAATAGTGGAATTTGCGGTTTGCCTTCAAAATAAAAGTATGTCATTGACAGTGATGCAAATAGTAGAATTATGACATATTTTAGTTTGAAGGCTAACCGCAAAGTCCACTATTGCGGCTAATCCTTATTGTGGCTAGCTTCCGACCACCATTAATCAATTAAGAACAGTCACATAAATTAGGGTTATTTTTAGATGATGACACCTAGCTAGCTAACTATATAGCTACTGAAACAGATGACGTTTTGCTATGTTTTTGGGGAAGAACATTGTTTGCATCCATGAGCTAGCTAGCTTTTTTTTTTTACCAACACTGTAGGTGCGCGAGACAACTTTACCAGCATCATAGCTGTATCGATGAATCGTTGTGACATATGAAATACAAGTGAGTGTAATCAACACGTAAAAAATGTATGAACACGTTCAATTATTATGTGGTGTGCAGTCACATTCAGGTCCTGATTGGTCAACAAGCTTATTTGACACAACAAATAGTGTTATTTGACACGTCAAATAGTGGTAAATAGTATATTTTTGGATACGCAAAGACCTAAAGACCGTTCTATAGAAATCCTGGTTGAGAATGAAATGACTGAACAAATGAACAATGAAACAGGACAGCAAATAAGTGAAAGAAATAGGTTTGATTATGTTTTACTGGTAATGGGGACATACGTAAATGCCAACAAAATAACTTGTGTGTGTGTGTGTGTGTGTGTGTGTGTGTGTGTGTGTGTGTGTGTGACCTTTATTTAACTAGGCAAGTCAGTTAAGAACAAATTCTTATTTACAATGGCAGCCTACCCCGGCTAAATCCGGACAACGCTGGGCCAACTGTGCGCTTCCTTATGGGACTCCCAATCATGTTCAGATGAGATACAGCCTGGATTCGAACCAGAGACTCTAGTGAGATGCAGTGCCTTAACACACACATGGGCGCAGTGGTCGAACTAATTAACTACACTAGAATGCTTAAAAAGGCCGCTAAAATTTTAAATATCGGTATCGGCCAAAAATGTCATATCGGTGCATCACTAGTTGAGGGAATAGGGAATGTTTTTCCTAAACATGAGGGATTTTGGTAATAGAACTTTTCAGTCAGAAATGGCTGTAATTATGTTGCAGCTTCAGCAACATGGACAGCGGGATAAACACTGTTGAAGTTCAGTAGTGGTCACTGCAACATGGAGGAGAGAGACAATGGATGCTAGTCACACAGTCACTCACTGTCCTTTAACACAGCACAGCAAGTCTGAGCACAAACAAATCAATTAGGTCGGCTCCCTCTAGTCATTTGTGCATCTTAATTATTTCATCAAACAGTGCGCTGAAAGCACCAGATAAGCTCAGTGCATATCGTTTATTTTATTAAAACACATAGGATGTGTCTACATATGGAAAAATACACGTTTAAAAATGTTGACCAATCGATTCGTCGAAAGAACAGACGACTCTTGGTAGACCAAGATTTTTTTTTTGTCGGGGACAGCCCTAATTCAGAATGCTACGCTACCCATGATCCCTTGCACTATCCTAAGTCTGGCTGGATATCCTATTCATTTGAGAGATTTGTTTGAGGAAAAATGTATTGTGTCTTTGACCTAACAATGGGTGTATGAGTCATCTGCGGAGCGACTGCAAATTAGCCACTTCTGGAGAGAGGAGGTTCCAGCCAATATGATAAATCCAGCTCTCTCTCTGTGTGTGTGTGTGTGTGTGTGTGTGTGTGTGTGTGTGTGTGTGTGTGTGTGTGTGTGTGTGTGTGTGTGTGTGTGTGTGTGTGTGAGCAGAAGGAGAGATCAGAAAGAAGAGCACAGAGCATGAAATGCAAAGTGCCATGTCTCAAAAACCTCAAATGACATTGGCCATGCTAAACAAACAAGAGGGAATGGAGGGGAGACAGGTCAGGTACAAACGCATCAGTAGGCACAAGGACTCACGTTGTTTCCCAAATGGCACCTTATTTCCTTATATTGAATAAGGTGCTTTATCTTGGCCAGGTCACAATTGTAAATGAGAACTTGTTCTCAACTTGCCTACCTGGTTAAATAAAGGTGAAATAAATCAAATAAATAAAAAATATAGTGCACTAATTTTGACCTAGGTCCCATATGGCTCTGTTCAAAAGTAATGCAGAATGTAGGGAATAGGGTGCCATTTGGGATGCAGCCACAGCCTGAGAGATCCCCTCACTCTGGCACATCGGAGACCTGGCTGGTTTTCTCTACTGCTCATTTCTGTGTACTGCAATTATGTCTTCCCCTCTCTGGATAAAGAAACTATCATCAATATGCACTTTATAATAGACACGTCGCCAGAGGGTAATATTTCTGGGTTTATCTCACACCGTGCAGGCCAGCAGCACAAAGCTGAAAACCGAGCTCGGAAACACGACGGAGCATAAAACTAGTACCACTGTGATATCGTTCAACTGAAAGACATCAACGACAGAAAGAATGTTTGACCCCCATCCCCCCCCAAAAAAAATCATGCTTGGGTTTCTATATTTGGAATGACATTTGAAACAGCATTCTAAATGCTAAGGCATTGTTCCAGCAGCCAGCCACTTATCCACTTTCCTCACAGCTACCTGAGGGTGAGGGCTGACTCTATGAGGGACTTTAGTGTTCACGTGGGGAGGGAGGGACACAGTGCCGTTTGTGTGTGTGTGTGTGTGTGTGTGACTCCATTGTGTTGCCACAGTGACAAAGCAGTTCTTCCTCCCGTTCTCATTAACTGCCAGCCTTTCCTGCTCTTTTTCCACTTAACCCTCCATGCTCTGCTTCAGCGACTCACTAGCCTATCCTCTATTAGTTTAATTCATTCCTAGACCTGAGCCTCAATGTCTGCAGCCAACCAATGACAGAGAGAGAGAGAGACCTTGCAGAGATACCTTAGAATAATATTGTGCAATTTGAGCAGACTATCATGAAATATGACACACCTCTTTTAAACAAACTGAAATCATGACAGAGAGATATCATGTAGGCCCTGTTCCCATATATTTATAGTCCAACAAGTATGCACTTGTATCTATTACACTCCCACTGTAGAACTGTTACTAAAGTGTCACTAAGATGTCACTTTAGTACTTATAGAGTGCCACAGTAGGAGTCATAATACCTATCAAGTCTAGCGGTCAAACAGGGAAATGGTTCCAATCGTTATTCAACCATTCATTTTTCCCATAGGGGATTTTAGAAACATTTCAATGAGGGCTGTGTTTCATGAAGGCTTACCCTGGCCTGACGTTTTGATAACTGTGTAAATCTCTCTAGGACAAAGTGACTTATTAATATATTCACCTGTATTTACCGCCCAAAACTGAAATGCTAATTAGCTGCTAATGCCATGATGATCTGGAAGAGACTGACGAATCGAGGCAAAGGTAAGAATCTCTGGATGAACTATCTAATGTTAGCTAAATGTAGTACTGAATAAATTGGCTATATTTCTTTAAAATTGACAATTCTGTGAACTGTCTTGTGCACATTTTAAATGGACACAATACCTGTTAGAAAAGGTGTCAGCTTGAGATGACGTGCAGGAGCTTGCAGGGATTTGTAGTTTTGCATGATGTATACGAATCCGAGAGTAAATAGAGCCAAACATATTGGATACAAGTTGTCTGAGAGAGATTTACATGGCTATCAAAACGCAACGCCAGGGTAAGCCTACACAAAACACAGACCTTATTTTAAATGTTTCTAAAATCCCCTATGGGAAAAATGGATGGTGGAAAAAACTATTGGAACCATTTCCCTGGATGGCTAGGTTTTATGGGTATTACGACACCTCCACTGTAGGGCTATAAACATTAGTTTTCTAAACTATGAACAGGACTATGCCTATTGCATCCTGTATGAATAATAAGAAAAGTGATCATGCCTCGCTGCTTGGTTACAAAGCTTTTCCAAGTAATGATTTGTAAAACCAATATAGCATTTCCATCACCATACAAACTCTACAAAGAAAACTCTTATGCACCATTAGTCCACACATTTCTAACTAATAGGCTATAGCCTAATTCCGCATAGCCTACTACTCTAGTTACCTTATCATGGAAAGTAAATATTATGTACTCAGCTATTGGACCATATAGTAGGCTAACTAATGAAGTAGCCTAGTCACAATATAGCCTTCATTATAAACTAATATTATGGCCAGGATGCAGCCTAAGGTGTACCAGAAAAATAGAAATGGCAGGTTGGTAGACAGAGCAACGTGTAACATGATCCTCTATGGACGGTTTCCAGGGACTATTTAGATTAGAGTGTGGCTTCCGATAATCAGCTTACCAGGTTGAAGACGGTCTCCACAATGTCCCGGTTGGAAACTTCCCCAACTTCCACCAGGCCGGCGAGGACAGCGAATTTCATTTTGATTCCTCGGATTGGGATCCCAGGGTTGAGCGACACCGCCGCAGCTCCATCACCTTGCCCGGCTGATCGCCCAGCACCAGGCGTCTCCTCGCTAGCCATTGCTACAGGAGGACAGGTGGCGGTAACAGGTAAGGCACCTGTTCACCCCCAAAGGCGGTAATGGGATACAGGAAAGTCGGTGAAAGAAAAAAATCAATGGTATCCTCTTTCCAGTTATGTCGACAGTCTGGAGGTAAACAACGAAAATATGTCCCTCCCCATTCAAAACAGTTCCCAAAATAAGCCTTCGAGTCAACAAAGTATGTTTTGTAGTCCGCGAAAGGCACAGGAGCATGAGGGTTTGATTTCTAGCCGATGACACCGCGACATTGGAGTTGTCACTGCGTTTCCATGCAGAACTCCTCTCCCCCGGTCAGAAACTTGATGAGGAGGCGAATGAAATAATGCATCAAAAACCGTTCACTAAAATGGACCGGCTTAATAAGATTTGGTTCTAAAGGCAAGTCGCAGAGACCTTGCCCTTCCTCCCCTCTGTCAAAATATAAGAGGCACCTGCGACTTTCATTTCTTCACTAGTCCAACCAAGCTACAGCAGTAGAACTTGCTATTGTCACAGCAGGCTTGACAGGTAGAGTGCTGTCATGAGCAAGAACTCCTAAACGTGGCTCAAGTACCGCAACAGCGCCAGTGGTGCTCGACAAGGGACAGCAGTCATCCACTCGGTCCTTCCCTAAAAACTGCTAGACTTGTTCAAATTTCAGTGTTAACCCACTTACAGCGCTTTCCCTGATTTACCCCCTGCTACAGCTCTTCCCCGCCATGACAGTATTATACCAGTATTCTGCCAGCGGCACAAATGATGACGTCATGTTCGTATGGTAACTCGGAAACCTTTAAAATAAAAGCCCGCATTTCAAAACATTACAATTCAAAATATATTACATTACATTTGAATCAATGGCCACTTTTACTGTGCCAACAAGAAAAGGCAATAGGTCATTTATGAAGAAAAAAATATATAAGACCTACATACACATACAGTAGAGGTACCGTTTATACCTGTCTCAGCTAATGTGGGGTGGAAAATACTCAGTAGGGTTTCTAATAACCAAATATGTGTCATTTTTGAAGGGGACTGTGTCACACGGTCTGCTGCTGGCTGAGTATTAACTGAGTATTTCACACACAACACTTCATCTGAGGCAGGTAGAAAAGTAATCTTTACAAGCCAATATGTATCCCATGAAGAGTCTATAACAGTGTGCTGCATTGGTGGCTATGGAGGGGGTGGAGTGAAAAGCCAGCAGCCGGCTGTGAGACAGTCCACCGCCAAAGATAATTATATTTGGTTAGTAGAGATGAAACTGAGTATTTCCCATCACAGTTTATATGAGACAGGTAGTCTCTACAACCCAAAAAGTACTCGTTGCCTAGCACAAGAGACCAATTTAAGTTTTGCAGACTCTATTGAATAATTCCAATAACATATGTTTGTATTTTATTAAACGTGTATTTCTTTAAATTCAGCCTACACAATAGCTTTCAACATTCCAGTATTTGTTTAAACTTTCTAAATAAATGCATAAATAATACAAGAAAATCAATACATTGGTTGCAATGCTGTGAAAAACAGTTGTACCGCCATAGATTGCAAAAAAATGGATATTCTCAAAGTTTAGCATGTATTAACCGGGGACTCTTATTTACGGGGGAAAAAATCCGCGATCGTGCTGCCAGCATAATATCCTGCTGCTAAGAGAACAGTAATGAGTGGAGCATGCGCAGTGGGCATCGAGTGACTTCGACAGGGTGTCTCAGGCGTTGATATATCTCAATGGTCTCAGCTGTAGCCCAGGTGGATGGCGCTGTGGACTTGTTCATGTTAGGGACAGAGGGGAGGCTTATAATGCAGGAAACGAGCAGGGCTTCACAAACATTGGGTTCCAAAGGAATAGAGTCTAATGTACAATTTCGCCTCATATTGCAGCCGGTTGGACGTCTGAAGGCAAGACGAAGATACTTGCTCGAGTCAGGAGTCATGTACTGCTGTGCACTCAAAGACATACCAGAGATTTTGCATTAAACAAATTGCATATAAAAACTTTAAGGATTAGGCTGTAATAATGGTTGTCAATGTAATGTTTATTTTCTCCAATAGGCAGACTTTAGGCATTATCTACCCACATTATGCAACCATGGTTACAGTTGTGTAGAAGGGGAAACATTTGTAACATGTTTATATTATTGCTAAAAAAAATAAGAGTAGACAAAATAATGTCCTGCTGTAAAAATAAATATAAGTCATATTCACATGAGATATGTAAATTGTGATGCTTCTCTCTACAGTCCATGCAGTGGAACATTGACAGCTGTAATGCAACCGGAGGTGATAGAAACTAGACATTAAAACGATGTGACAGCGATGCTTCTCCTGCCTCTTCCAGTCACTGACCCATGTTGCAAGAAAGGCATTGCACTGTACTTGTGCATGTGACATTAAAACTTGAAACTTGTTTAAGGCGTTTATGAGACCAAATAGATACATTGTCAGATAGGTTTCTATTTCATTTAGCCTATGTATATTGAATAGCCTATGTATGATTGAAATATAGTCAAAGATCAAATACAACGTATTTGAACAAAGATCGTTATTGCATCATAAAGATGTGTGTCTCCTCTCATCTCCTAGGAGGCTCTGATACAGGATGACTTCAGTTGCTCAGTGGAATGTGGGATGGCTCCCAGTCCTAGGCTGCATCCTAAATGGCACAGTATTCCCTATATAGTGCACTACTTTTGACCGGGACCCATAAGGCTCTCGTCAAAAGGAGTGCACTGTGTGGGGAATAATGTGCCCTTTTAGGACGCAGTTCTAGTGCTGTTGCCAAGGAGTCAGGCAGCGCCACAATTATTTTGACCTCACAAGCAGTCCCTCTCCCTGGGGACACTGGGACACAAGGCAGTCAGTTGAGTTCCAGCATCAGACAGATGATGCGTCCCAAATGGCACCCAGAGCTCTATGGGGAATAGGGGGCTCTGATCAAAAGAAGTGCACTGTAAAGGAAATAGGGTTCCATTTGGGACGTAGACAAAGTCAAGGTTGGTCTCAGTAGCAGTGACCTGAAATACAAGTGCTTACTACAGTGCAATGCTTTAATTTACATGCAGGCTACGTTGAGTGGGTTCAAGTCAAGACACTTTTGCACTGACTTACCTGAGGTAACCTACAAAATGAAAGTAAGAGAGAGTGTTGATATAGTAACTTGTATTTCATAGTTGGCTGTTGAACTGCAACCTTGATGATGTAAATTAAATACACATTTCATTTACAACATTTTATTTTCTTGTTTTGTCTTTTGTGTTCCACAACACATTAATGAATTCAGCTACTCACACAGCTTTGTGCCAAAGTGCTGTCATCTTTTGATTGGATGAACATTCATTATATCCTTCCAAATCAATACCTGAGGGAAATAAAACATTTTTAAATACCCTGAACAAATAAAGGCTTCTAAAACCATACAGTTCGAAAACACATCCTCTTGACTGTTCTCTTTAAGAAATGTATTCTGCGTGAAGCTTGGATTTACTTTGAACCCCCCCCCCATGTGGCAGATTCGATCAGAAAACTAAGCTGAGTGAAGGCTGTTGCATTATGATGACAAGGGGGAATTTCACATGTCTCTCCAGAGACTACCCACTGGGCACAGATGTCAATTCAAGGTCTATTCCACTTTAGTTCAATGTCATTTTGTTGAAATGACATGGACAGGGCCGGTTTAATACAGGGGTTTCCCGGGGCTGAAGCCCCTGGGCCCAGACCAGTGGGGGGCCCAAGAAGCATATATACAGTATATATTATAATTTTTTGACTGCAACCACAGGAGGATTCAGGAGCCCACTCTCAATGAGTGTAGACAACCTGCTGCTGCTGCTCTACTAATCATCAGAGGGGGGAGGAGAGGAGGTATGGTGCCCACGTGGGTAACTGGGGGTCCCTGCCTTGATTGGGTAACCGATTAATAAAAAACTGCATAATAAATAAATGTGACTGGTCGATTGCGTGAGTCAGGGGCTGGGCCGAAGAGCCAAAAAAACACAATTACGTTTTTTTTTATCCAACCACAGGAGCCTGCTCTCAATGTTCAAAATACCCCAGAGAGCTGTCACGCCCTGACCTTAGTTATCTTTGTTTTCTTTATTATTTTGGTTAGGTCAGGGTGTGACAAAGGTGGTTTGTTTAGTTTTTTTATTGTCTAGAGGTTTTTGTATGTCTAGGAGTTTTGTAGTCTAGGTGTTTATATGTCTATGGTTGCCTAGATTGGTTCTCAATTAAAGGCAGCTGTTTATCGTTGTCTCTGATTGGGGACCATATTTAGGTAGCCATATTCCTTGGGTAGTTTGTGGGTTCTTATTCTATGTTTAGTTACCTGTCTGCACTAGCCATAATGGCGTTAAGGTTAGTTTTGTTCAGTGTTGCATTCGGTTAATAAAAGTAGAATGTACGCTTACCACGCTGCGCCTTGGTCTCCTGTTTATGACGACCGTGACGAGCATAATATAGCCACAGAGGATCAATAGTTTAAAAAAAATATCAGTGAATATATCAGTTAAATTGTATCAGAAGTGCATACACCAGCATAAAGGAAACACCAGCATAAAGTGTATTGGGTCACCACAAGCTGCCAGAACAACTTCAATGCGCCTTGGCATAGATTGTACAAGTGGACATAAACCATGCCAGGAAATTGCACCCCACACACCATAACATTCACTTTGTATCCCTCACTTAAGTGTTTCCTTTATTTTGGCAGTTACCTACAGTCGGGGAGGCCGCAATTTGACCAGCATGCACGCCAAATATACACCTTGTTGCATTGTGGCCATAGACATATAATGCATAAAAGGGATTTGGAACCTCTTACCCTGGCAATTTGAGTGTTAAACTCATGGGTACACTATCATTGGCTGCCAGTCGTGAAAGTCAATGTTTATGCATGACACTGTGTTAACTAACCTCCAGACGAGCTTCAATGCCATACAACTCTCCTTCCGTGGCTTCCAACTGCTCTTAAACGCAAGTAAAACTAAATGCATGCTATTCAACCGATCACTGCCCGCACCTGCCCACCTGTCCAACATCACTACTCTGGACGGCTCTGTTTTAGAATACGTGGACAACTACAAATACCTGGGTGTCTGGTTAGACTGTAAACTCTCCTTCCAGACTCACATTAAGCATCTCCAATCCAAAATTAAATCTAGAATCGGCTTCCTATATCGCAACAAAGCATCCTTCCCTCATGCTGCCAAACGTGCCCTCGTAAAACTGACCATCCTACCGATCCTCGACTTCGGTGATGTCATCTATAAAATAACCTCCAACACTCTACTCAACAAACTGGATGCAGTCTATCACAATGTCATCCGTTTTGTCACCAAAGTCCCATACACTACCCACCATTGCAACCTGTACGCTCTCGTTGGTTGGCCCTCGCTTCATACTCGTCGCCAAACCCACTGGCTACAGGTTATCTACAAGTCTCTGCTAGGTAAAGCCCCGCCTTATCTCAGCTCACTGGTCACCATAGCAGCACCCACTCGTAGCACTTGCTCCAGCAGGTATATCTCACTGGTCACCCCCAAAGCCAATTCCTTCTTTGGTCGTCTTTCCTTCCAGTTCTCTGCTGCCCATGACTGGAACGAATTGCAAAAATCTCTGAAGCTGGAGACTCACATCTCCCTCACTAGCTTTAAGCACCAGCTGTCAGAGCAGTTTACAGATCACTGCACCTGTACATAGCCTATCCGTAAACAGCCCATCTATCTACCTACCTCATCCCCATACTGATATTTATTTGTTTATTTATTTTGCTCCTTTGCACCCCAGTATCTCTACCTGCACATTCATCTTCTGCCGATCTACCATTCCAGTGTTTAATTGCTATATTGTAATTACTTCGCCACCATGGCCTATTTATTTCCTTAACTTACCTCATTTGCACTCACTGGATATAGACTTTTTGTTTTCTTTTGTTCTACTGTATTATTGACTGTATGTTTTGTTTATTCCATGTGTAACTCTGTGTTGTTGTATGTGTCGAATTGCTACGCTTTATCTTGGCCAGGTCGCAGTTGCAAATGACAACTTGTTCTCAAGTAGCCTACCTGGTTAAATAAAGGTGAAATAAAACAAATAAAAAATAAACATATTCATTCATTCTGGAACAGAGATTCATATTATTATAAATCATACGTGCTTCTACACCTGCATTGCTTGCTGTTTGGGGTTTTAGGCTGGGTTTCTGTACAGCACTTTGAGATATCAGCTGATGTACGAAGGGCTATATAAATACATTTGATTTGATTTTGATATATGAATTATATAATATAATATGATTATGTATTTATTTACAGAATTTCAGACACACAACACAATATGTGTCAGACTGAATGTCAATCATTCATGTGAGCGTTTGAACTGAGCTAAATGTCAAAGTGGGTGTGTTTAACGTTAATTGTTTATTTGGATCCGCATTAGCTTTTGCAGAAGCAGCAGCTATTGTAGTGGATACAGTAGAATCAGGATTGAAATATCAATATTGTAGCATAACAATACTATATCTTACAATGTAGCAAACACTTCCTGAGTTTATTAAATGTTGTTATAACGTATCAAATAAAGGACTGCGATGTCACGCTAGGCCAGTAGTGAACGACAACGTGCTAGTCTTGGTCTCAACATATCGCGAGTCGCGAGATGTGAGGAATCTCAGCTCTGTCTTTAACACTCGCGATAATTCCTATTTCCTTCTCTTTCACTCCCTGTAGCCAACATGGCAGTCGGCAAGAATAAGAGGCTGACCAAAGGTGGCAAAAAAGGTGCCAAAAAGAAGATGTAAGTAGCGCAATTCATCCATTAAATCACGCAATACACACTATTAAGTTCAGGTTATTGACTTTCAGTTTGAAAATGTGAAAGATGAGGTTGATTTTAACTGGATGCACTCCGACCGGTCACTGTTGCTAATATGCTAGGCTCACCGCGCATTCAGTATTCATGAGTTTGTGCATAAGCGACACTGAACTGTTATGTAAGAGACTGTCAAAGTCTTAACACAGGCTGCATATCGTGAAGCATTTTATATAAATGTGCCGAAATGCACACACAGCCGATGTCGCAAGATTACAGGCAGTCTTAAGCTAAGCTACCTAACTAGATCATCCCTGTAACTATGGTGGCTAGCAAGATGGCAGACAGTCATCCATGAACTTAACGTGGACAACGTTAGCTAGACGAAGTATTTTCTACGAAATGATGTGGTCAAACAGAATTAAAGTATTGTAGCCAAGCCAGCCAGGGCTACATGTGCGTGGTGCCAACCCTTCAGTCTTTAGCGAGAAAATTATAATTTGTAAGATAATTTAGCTAGTTAGCTGGGCCTTACATTAGTAACCAGCTAGCTAACGTTATGCTATCACAGTCATGTTTTATTGATTAGCCAGGTGCCTGTTGAATTTCCACGTTTGATTGTACTGGAAGTTGAGTTCATACCATTGCCAGCATTTGACAGTAACAAGTTTACGCGAAACCAACCAAAGGGCTAACGTTAACTAGACTGCAACCTTAGTTTCTTTAGCTAGCTACATAGGCCTGTGTCATCAAAACAGATTAACAGAACTGATATTGACCATACTACTTTCGCTATCCCCAGTGTCGACCCATTCTCCAAGAAGGACTGGTATGATGTCAAGGCACCCGCTATGTTCAACATCCGCAACATTGGCAAGACCTTGGTATCCAGGACTCAGGGAACCAGTAAGTTTGTTTCTCCAACTGATGATGCCGATTAATGGAGCAACACATGGTTCAGTGGTGATGGCTACCAGTATGAAGACTAACATGCAGCAAAATAACTGCAGACAGAGCCACATGGTTCTGTGGAATTATAGCACTGTTTGGAAACTAGGGGTTGATTCAAGTGAGGTGACTAAAACGTGAACTCCTGACCTTGTACTGTAGCTAGTAAGGTAGCCTAATTCAACTAGCTTTGGGAGTCTGTATATTGGTTGGACTCCCGAGTTATGCATCATTCTGGTGGGTGGCGACGGCTAATAACCCTACCGCAGTATAGCAGGCTTCGCCAAAAATGTTTCCGGTCAACAAAAGCATATGTATAATCTCTAGGAATTTACCAGACAAAGTGAAATGTCCCGCGCTCTCAAAATAAACATCAGTACCCAACTTTTGTCCGAACCGCACCATATTCCTGCCAAGTTAGACAGCGGTCTGCCATTAGACCACACACTTCACGCAAGACTTCCTGCCCCCAAAATCTACCATTTATTTAATAGCGAGGTACACATTTCACTACGTCTTGGTAAGTGGAGTTCCTAGAGATTATACATGTGCTTTTGTTGACAGGAAGCGTTTTTTTTGTCGAAGCCAACTATGGTGGTAGGGTTATTTTCCATCAACACAAGAACGATGCACAACTCGGAGTCCCAACTAATAGAGTCCTGAAGTTGTCCTTAAACTACCTTTAAATATGGGTTTGTTGGTCAGTAATGTCCCTTTTTAGTCATCCCTTTTTAAAATGGTTTCAACTTATCGGTCTAGTCTTGGTTTTGTTTGTACCGTACTTAACACAATGGGAATGCATGATGACAAATTGTTTCGGCCCAATGATTGCCACTGATTACTGGTAAAGAGATCTGATGTTCCCGGCCTTGGCCTCCATTCCCCTCACTGCATCCCACATCAACTAATCTGTTCTACTAGGAATCGCCTCTGATGGTCTGAAGGGACGTGTGTTCGAGGTGAGCCTCGCTGACCTGCAGAACGATGAGGTGGCCTTCCGCAAGTTCAAGCTGATCTCAGAAGACGTGCAGGGCAAGAACTGCCTGACCAACTTCCACGGCATGGACCTGACCCGTGACAAGATGTGCTCCATGGTCAAGAAGTGGCAGGTGAGGAATCCTACAGGAGGATGTAACACACAGCTGGATTTGTGGAGATATTGTGTTTTTGATATGTGTTTATAATTACAGTACAAAATGTATGGAAATGGGTCATCCTGTCATTAAAGGTGCAATAAGCAGGAATCACACCGCCATTTAATTAGCCTAATTTCAGTTTGATAAAACAACCAGTCATTGTTTAGAGAATCGTTAAACCGATGTAATATTTTCTATAACTAAACATTTTGTGTTTTTAGCTGTTTGAAGCTGGTCTGTAAAAGATGCAAAACTTAAGATCAGGAAGCATAGAAAAAACAAACATCTACTGCTTCTTATACTTCCTTTCAATGAGAATGGTAGAGTTATAACTCGCATTTCTGTGTGAAATTGGTCGGGTCGCCCAAAAAGTGTCATTGCAACTTTAAGCTGAAAGACGCCGCCTTTCCCTCAGTTTTTTCTCAGCACACGTGGAATGTAAACCACTATTTCAACATTGTATCCTAATACTGTCGCACCACCTTCAAAAGTGATGTACCATTATGGGTAATCTCAACACTATAAATTAACCTCTTCCTTGTAATGTGTTGGGGCCAATGTACCCAAAACTATTCATTGACCTTCATCCTGTCTCCCCGCCAGACCATGATTGAGGCCCATGTGGACGTGAAGACCACCGACGGCTACCTCCTGCGTCTGTTCTGCGTCGGCTTCACCAAGAAGCGCACCAACCAGATCAGGAAGACGTCGTACGCCCAGCACCAGCAGGTCCGTCAGATCAGGAAGAAGATGATGGAGATCATGACCCGTGAGGTTCAGACCAACGACCTGAAGGAAGTCGTCAACAAGCTGTAAGGACGTTTGCCATCCTGTTGCTGGTTCAATAGAATGTTCTGCACTCTGGGAAGATGTGGTCCATGTGAAATGCAACATGGAGTGCATATATGGGCATGCATATTATTTGGCTGTTAGAATAAGCAAATTTATTTCAACAAAATTGTTGGCTGTGTCGAACACTTTTCCTGCATTTTTAATTGTGTACAGTTAAGTTTTGATGTCTTGAGTAAGTTGAATGGCTTTCAATGAAGGCAGCCAGTAATTTAACTAGATCTCTCAGCTGGTCATTTTCAGTAGCCAAGCCAGGTTCCCTCTTACTGATTCACTTTTCCCTTTGTCCTCTAGGATCCCTGACTCCGTTGGCAAGGACATTGAGAAGGCCTGCCAGTCCATCTACCCCCTCCACGACGTCTACGTCAGGAAGGTTAAGATGCTGAAGAAGCCCAAGTTTGAGTGTAAGTCACCCTGAACCTCAAACCTATCCTGCCCCTTGAGGCGTTGCAGTCCGACAATGTGTCGAGCCTGTGTCATAAGGGGCGGAGAGTGAAAGGGTTATGTCTACGCCAAGGACCCAGAATGGTGGGTACTTGGAGTGATCATGGCTCCGACAGATGGCACAATACTAGACAATTAATGGTGTGAAAGAAAGCCTATTCAGGATCTTTGTCAAAAACTTACCATGCATTAAAAAACAACCAAGGTTATTGAAGGTCACCTTTGACTGAGCTTGGTTTAATCATGACCACTGTAAGGTACCCTCCCCATCATCTGGCAGCAGTTCCGTACGACATAATTGTATCTTAACATATGCCGATATGGCTGCATTCACAGGCAGCCAAATTCTGATCTTTTGGCCAATTAATTGTCAAATCAGATTTGGATTGTGTAAAACAGCCTAGGATACTAAATTATCCTAAGTGACTTATCCAATGTGTCTCTAACGGCCTGTTGAGTTGTACTCTGGTGTTGTGCTTATGTTATTCTTGTGTCCTTCCAGTGGGCAAACTGATGGAGCTCCACGGTGAGGGTGGTGGCAGCAGTACAGCCAAGCCCTCTGGGGATGACACTGGGGCTAAGGTGGATAGGGCCGACGGCTATGAGCCCCCCATCCAAGAGACCGTCTAAACGCCGACAGATTTAATAAAAAAATGTAAATGATACTCAACTGTTGGTGTCTTCTGTTAATGGGATGGTTGTTTAGTAAGGTATATTGTAAAGAGCTATTCTTTTTCAGGCATAAATCAAAGCATTTATATCTGGGAAAAGAAAAGCTATGCGAAACTCAACGTGTTACGCGTGATACCAAATTCTAAAACTGAGGCAGCTTATGGTTTAGAAATTAACATTCAGCAGTCGGCATGCCAATTGCACACTCCTTTATCTTGAGACATCTCTGGCATTGTTGGACTGTACATTTTAAAGTGGCCTTTGTAATCAGGTCTTGACAAAAAAAGAAATGCACACTAACGGATGTAAATGTTTGCAAATGGAACCAACACAACCTTCAGGCTCAAATTAAGATTCAAGGGGCTCAATTATAAACCCTTCTAAGTATTGTGGTTTACGTTACTGTAAAAACAAGCCAACTTGATTAATTGGGTCATTCCTATGGTGCCTTCTGTCCTCAGGGAAAATCTTGGTGTAAAATGTGGATCCCAAAAGGCCCGGTATCCTTTAGCTTAAATCCATAAAATTCCCTTTCAGTGGACGTTTGTTTTGCCATGTCCCTGGGTGTTATCAACTTCCGAGAAATATAAGCCATAAAATATCTGACCTTTCCACCCCGTCTGTCGTAATTCTCCATTTAAGAAAACCCCTTCCTACAATGCCACATTCAGGAAGTGTCCATTTATTTGGTGGGAAAACAATGGTGCAAAGCTAAATAAAATGTCTACCCACCCTGTTAGGCTAATTACCAAAATATATAAATGTTTGAGAAGTTGAAATCCTGTTCAAGTGTTCACCACTACCATAATCTTGCTCAATCAGATCTATGGCTAATTTGATCCACATTTCCACCCTGTGAGGATTATATGCCTAAGCATGACCAGTGTTTGTCTGAAAGTCAAACCTTTTGACACTTTCCTCAACGTTATGAATGACCCTGTTAAGGAGCATTGACTTCATTTCATGAACCAGCGGAGCATTTGAGCACAATTAGCCACCAGAAAATGCTTTTAGGGGTCTACATACATGCAGTATTGTAAGAACCACAATTCATAGTTTGAGGAAATATTGTACTACAACGGATATCTTTAATGTGCAATGGTGTGGTCAACATGTTAAATACTGCATATCTGGATTAGAACAAAGCTGGTAAGGGTTTTGTGGCAGGAACTTAATATGAATGCCTGTTCAATAAAGTTACATCCAGCCATTCTCAGATGCATCGTCATACAAAGTTATTTCATTACTTTATTTGGATAGTCTGTAGAGCATCAACAGATGGACTATCAGTAACATTTCAACTAGCCCTAATCTTAACAGACCTTACCGTAACCTTCGCAAGCAGTTGCTTATCAGCAGATAGTATGACCACATACAGATGGACTATCCAAATAAAGTGATCCTTTCACAGTTATAAATACTATTAAAAAAACAATGTTGCATTCAAAAAGACACCCAATAACTTTCTGTGGGAGATTGACTGGACAATCTAGTTTCACGCTTCAAAGTAGAGAACTACAGCAAGTCCAGTGGGGCAAAAAGGCACTTTGGAATATTCAGTTTCCTATCATCTTTCAGGTTCTCATATTTCCATAGTTCAAAAGACATTACTCGTGATGAAACCACAGATACAAAGTAGTGCCCCAGTGTCTTTGTTAAGGGTAGATTACTCATGCCAGCACCTGCATATAATTTTTAGGCACCAACGCTCGCTTCCCCCTGAACTCTCCCAGGAACCACTCATCGTCAATGGACTCCAAGTTGGTGATGATATCCCCCGCCTATAGCAAGAGAAAGGAAGGTTATACTGTAAGCCTAGTACAAACATAATGTTAACTCTTGAATGTTGACAGAAATACCTTCAGTGAGAGCTCCTCATCACATTCAGGTGTGAAGTCGAACAGCGCTTCCCCTCTGCTTCCTTCTCCATTAGTCACACTCTGCTGTCTGTCCAACACAGAAGAGTTGCCTGGACAGAGAAAGGGAATCATCAGTAACTTAAATGTTCTTATAATGAGAGTTTATTCATAGTAAAATGTCCTACTATGCTGCCCTATGAGTAGGCCAGGAATATCTGTATGTATCAGAGGCGGCTGGTGGGGGGAGCTATAGGAGGATGGGCTCATTTTAAAGACGAATGGAATTAATGGAACGGTATCAAACATACAGAAACCATATGTTTGAATCCGTTCCATTAATTCCATTCCAGTCTTTACAATGAGCCCATCCTCCTATAGCTCCTCCCACCAGCCTCTTGTATATAGGCCTATTCGAACTGTAGGGTTTTACGTTGAATGTATCAGTAGTTGTTTTTTGTCATGTGTCAATCATCACCCCGGCAAAGTTATTTGAATTAAACCAAAAGTATAAATATTTTAAGTATAAAAATAAAAAACTCCTAGATTTATATATCAAGCAGATAAATTCACCTCCTACCACAAGATGGCGCCATAAGAATGCCCTATTATTACCTGAGCTGGTCTCTACGAAGGTTGTGGGGAAGAATCCTTCTCTACCGTTAAGCCTTCCAGAGCACCACTCGGCGTCTACATGCTGTGTGACCAGGATACGGTCTCCCTGTTGGAAGGACAGTTCCTCTTCTGCCTGGCCTACAAAGTCATACAGAGCCACGGTCCACTCCACTCCTGACGAACCAGACTATAGACAGGGATATGTTAGTGGACACTCATACACAAGCTCTAATCATTAATCATTGGATATACACACAGATGTCATTAGGCTACCCCAGACTACAGCTAAGGCCAAACACTAGACACGGACACACATACACCTGTATCGTGAGGTTCGTTTGTGTTGTAAAGACTGGTAACAGTCCCAGATGAACCATACCTGTATGGGTTTGGCAGCCTCTTGGGTCTTGGTTGAAGAAACCGTGCCTGAGAAATGCAGTAGCGATATTCAGATAGAAAGCATATTGTGTTGACAGTTGCTGAACATAAAACTGAATGGGGAATGAGTGTGTGGGCGTACACTAGTACACTGCTAGAGCCAGTGAGAAGTACATGCAGCACACAGAGTGAGCTGTAGCGTATTAATAATAAGGTCTTCGTACAGGGGCTTTACACAGAGCTCCTGACTTAAACATGTTGCACAGATTCCATACATTCCGCAGAGGGAAGTATCAGCCTACACATTACGAGAGAGATGGAGTAGTTCTAGAGAAACCTTTTGTACTGGTGGACAAACCGCAATAGGGGTACAGGATACGTGACGATACAGCTAAAATCCCCCGTGCCAGGAATAAATATTTCACTGTGTTTGTGGCCTGGCCACCTTTGACCTTACACTATGACCTCAGATACAGTATGCCGGAAAGACATGAACTTCCGTGGGAAAATTCCAATGTCTCCAATTCGCCGATTATGTTTACAATGTCAAGATAGGGACACACATCTCAAGCAGAGGTTCCTTAATGATTTAAAGGCCCAGTCTGTGATATGGCATTTAATATATTCCATTTCAAGCTAAGAAGTGGGCCTTGAATTAAAAGTCCTACCAGGTAGTGCCATCTTGGTGGGGAATGATTGCTGTCGTTGTGGTTGTGGCAGAGGAGGAAGATCTTCTATGATATCCACAAAGTTGATGGGGAAGATTCCAGTGTGGGCCCCTATCTGTCCCCTCGCCCACTCCTTCTCCATGTACTCCTTTAGCTGAATCACGTCTCCCTCAGAAAAGGTTAGCTCGTCACTCTGCTCACCCTCGAAGTCGAACCGCGCCACACACCTTGGTCCACTGACTGTTGCAGGGGGGGGTCTTGCCTTCTTTGCGTTGGTCGGTGTTGGTGCATTTGACTAAATAGAGAAAAAATCATAATCAAAACACATTAAATAGCTGGACTCATTTGTATACATCCTATAGAACACTTTATGGGCTGGTTTCTCACACAAAATACTTTGAATAGAGACTATTTATTGAACTGTTTTTTGTCCAGGAGTAGGCTTAATCTGAGTCTAGGAAACCAGCCCTATCTCTATAGCTGAAACATTGACTGAAGTCTTACCATAACTTTGACATAGTTGACAGGGAAGAAGCCAGAGGAGCCTCTACAGGAGCCGCGGTACCACTCACTGTCCACCTGCTCCACATTGGTCACCACATCCCCCTCCCTCAGACCCAGCTCCCCTGGACCCTCTGGATAGGATACAACACATGTCAATCAAATCCCACTGCTGACACCAACTGACAACACAAACTCTGGCATGAACTCTACTTTGTGGATATCAATTACTGAGGGAAACACAGAACTAAGCAATAAAAACATGCCAGACATATTGCAAATTATTTGAGGTGATTCAAATCTGTAACCACTTTTTTTGTGAGCCTCGTCTAGATTCTAAAAGTTACTTTACTTGGCGTGGACATGTTTGGGGGAACTCAAAACAGCTGTAAAAGCATGCCAGCCATATTGGAATTTATTTGACATGATTCAAATCTAATAAATAACTTAAAATATTGTACGGTGTACAGTCCATGTGTTTGTTAGTATAGGACATAGGAGACCTGTTAGGTTGTGTGTTGTGGTGGCCAGTGTGCCAGAGTAGGTACTGTTCTGTACCTGGGGTGAAGTCATGGAGGACCTGCACCTGCAGACCACTGCTGCCTCTACGAGACCCAACTGTGCTGACACCCTGTAAGAAGAGAAAACACATCCAGGTATATGTTGAATTTACAGAAATACGTACAAAAGAGGGATTTAGAGACTAAACTAAAAAAATACTCCTAGTTCACAATGAAAGTTCTTATGTGGCTACAAATAAATAAAAACCAATTGTTGCTAGATATACTAAACATAGGCTAATCAAACAAAATAAGGGGTAGCCAAACAAAATAAGTGGTAGCCAAACAAAATAAGTGGTAGCCAAACAAAATAAGGGGTAGCCAAACAAAATAAGGGGTAGCCAAACAAAATAAGGGGTAGCCAAACAAAATAAGTGGTAGCCAAACAAAATAAGGGGTAGCCAAACAAAATAAGGGGTAGCCAAACAAAATAAGGGGTAGCCAAACAAAATAAGTGGTAGCCAAACAAAATAAGGGGTAGCCAAACAAAATAAGGGGTAGCCAAACAAAATAAGTGGTAGCCAAACAAAATAAGTGGTAGCCAAACAAAATAAGGGGTAGCCAAACAAAATAAGGGGTAGCCAAACAAAATAAGTGGTAGCCAAACAAAATAAGTGGTAGCCAAACAAAATAAGGGGTAGCCAAACAAAATAAGGGGTAGCCAAACAAAATAAGGGGTAGCCAAACAAAATAAGGGGTAGCCAAACAAAATAAGGGGTAG
The DNA here is from genome assembly GCF_045791955.1 of Oncorhynchus clarkii lewisi. Classification (NCBI taxonomy): domain Eukaryota; kingdom Metazoa; phylum Chordata; class Actinopteri; order Salmoniformes; family Salmonidae; genus Oncorhynchus; species Oncorhynchus clarkii. Next base: position 11,469,448 of record NC_092165.1, read on the forward strand.
CCAAACAAAATAAGGGGTAGCCAAACAAAATAAGGGGTAGCTAAACAAAATAAGAGGTAGCCAAACAAAATAAGGGGTAGCCAAGTTGCCTGGAAAGTAAGAGGGTAGACATGTTTTGATTGACAGCCCATTGTAAATGGTTGAAGACATTACTTGTGACAGAGCTGGTTTAGTTGGGGCACTGGAGAGAGGAGTGATGACTTTCATGTGAGACTTCTGGACTCGGCCCCGGATGTCTCCCACTTGACATTCAAAGGTCTTGTGGTCGAGCTGCTCAATCAGCAGCAGCAACTCATTTTTCTGTGGGAGAAAATCAAGAAGCATTTGATATTCATTTCTACTAAATTGCAATTTCCTTAAAGAAAAAAAAATATTACAAAACAGTAAGGTGAAATAAGTAAATCCATAAAACTAGTGATCAAATCAGGTTTAAATACAGTAGTCATTAACATTTTCTCATATCATGTTCTTGTTGATGCTAGGAGCAAAACCTCCAACAGATGCAGACAGTGATTTACCTGGAATGAGAGTTCCCCTGTGTCTCTCCCACTGTAGTCAAACTCTGCTATCCCGTGGGGAAGTCCAAGCTAGACAAACACACATGACAAAGAAAACATTCAGAAAACATACACAGACTTACTATGTGACACTTGCCACAACTACAGTACACAACAGTTCCACTGAAATCCACCATGGGTCTGCCTCGGGAGCGGCAGAGCAGACTGCCTGGGGCAGAGCAGACTGCCTCGGGGGCAGCAGGGGCAGAGCAGGCTGCCTCGGGGGCAGCAACAGAGCAGACTGCCTGGGGCAGAGCAGACTGCCTCGGGGGCAGCAACAGAGCAGGCTGCCTGGGGCAGAGCAGGCTGCCTCGGGGGCAGCAGGGGTTAGAGCAGGCTGCCTCGGGGGCAGCAGGGGCAGAGCAGGCTGCCTCGGGGGCAGCAACAGAGCAGGCTGCCTGGGGCAGAGCAGGTTGCCTCGGGGGCAGCAGGGGCAGAGCAGGCTGCCTCGGGGGCAGCAGCAAAGCGGGGTGGGAACTCTTAAGCTCTCACCGTGTATTGATTGTAGAGGCGATGGCCAGGGTTGGGCCTGGGGGGAAGCACAGGTCCCTTCTTGGGCTTCTGAGCCTGGGGCTGCTTGGGTGATGGAGCTGCTGATGAAGCTGGTGCTCTACGGGTGGAGAGGGACTGACGTGGGCCATTTATCCGGGGCGGGGGTGGCCTTCCTGGGCCTACTTTTGCTGGAGGTGGGCGAGGAGGGAGGACCTTAGCTCCACCAGGCCTGGAAGAGATCAACAGCAGTATGAAGTTAATTAAAGCCATGTGTCTAGGACTGTATCTAATATGTTATCAATAGATCTGTACCCCTCTTTATCCCCTAAAATGACCCACGATGTGATGTTACTGACCGAGGAGGGAGGCCCGGTACGGGCTCAGAATCAAAGGACTCCTACAGTTCAAATCAACAGAAAAAAGGTTGTTACTATTATGTTCAAGGAAGCAACGTGGCAGTCTAGAAACAGATGTGAATTGATGACAACCAGGGTACTTCTCTAATCTCTCCCAGATCACATTTAACACCACATGGGATTGAATGACCTCCCCTGAACAAAACAGACTTCCTACACCTACTACCTTTGCAGCGCTCAGTAACTAGCAACCAATGACTGCTCACATGTGCCCTTCCTTAGCCACTGCTAACAGCTAGCTGTACAGTACTAGTCAGTCATTGTTCACACTACACTGGCCCCTTTGTGTGGTCTGCGGTTGAGAACCACAGGTGGAGGTGAATGTTGGCGGTGGCCAGGTAAAAGCCTGGTTTGTCAGGCTAGTTTAGCACTGCTTCTGACAGGGCTGGTTTTCAGGCCAACATGAATGAACTGACACTAGATAATCGTGAGTGACGCTGAAGAAAAATACAAAGTAACACTGACTTTTGATGTCCTTTTAGCTAAGCCTTCTTGCTGCACAAAAGCCCAGTTATGTCATAGCCTAGCCGGGCCGGGAGCTTTTGACTGGCTCTGGCTTCCCCAGAGAGAGTGCAGTATTGCGGTGGTGTGGAGGAAGAACTATGTCAGTAATCTCTTGTACTTCCTGTTTTCTAGTAGTAGAAGAGAAGCTAGGTAGCCTACTGTAGATCAATAGTGCTTCTGTTGGAGAAGTATATGGGGAAGGAAGGTGGTAGCACTTACCTGGAAGGGGAAGCGGGTTGAGATGCTTTGTTTACGGGTCACGGGGGATGGCAGTGACCCTACAGGCTTCTGTGCAGGGAGAGGAGGGTTGTCCAAAGTCCCATCGAACACTGAGAGAGAAAACAGTCAACGTTTTAGACTGGACACACTGTACTGTAAACTGTACAAACCATACAGTCAACTCTTAATCCATGCAAAGGTTTGGGACATTTGTATTTTTGCACTAATTCAATGGCTTGGTGTTGCCATGAATGAACGCTCTGAGATGGAACATGCACATACTCAAACTACGTGTCGAAGTAAATAAAGTGTTGAAATTCGGATTAACTGACTCACTTATCAGGAGTCGACTGTACACACTCACTAAGACACCAAAGCACAGACACGCACATTCAAACATCCACACCTACAGTTTGTTTGAGAAAATGGCTCGCCAGCAAAAAGAAATCAACAGCATCTAATCCATCATTGGGTTATGTCAAAATGTTTTATCTTGGTAGACCCAGATGGAGATCAGAGGGCCTTTATATAAGGTCATACATATGTGGATATGGAGCCACATAACTCACGACTCAGAGAGTAGAGCAGGAGGACTAGACTCACGGTTTCCTTTACTGGGCACTCTAATGGTGGTGGGTCTTCTGGTTACAGTCTGTCTGCTGAAGGAGCCGCCGCCGCCCGCATCACTACGCACAGGGTTCACTGGGATATAGTCTGGAGAGAGACAGAGACGGCCAGTGTTGACTCATCAATTTTTTGTCAACATATAGGTCCTGCATTAGGACTATATGACAAATTCTAAGCATTGTTTAAAATCTTTAATGCCAATCTGGACCCTCTCTTTCTAAAATGATCCGCCGCAATTGTTGCAACCCCTATTACTAGCCTGTTCAACCTCTCCTTCGTATCGTCTGAGATCCCTAAAGATTGGAAAGCTGCCGCGGTCATCCCCCTCTTCAAAGGGGGAGACACTCTAGACCCAAACTGTTATAGACCTATATCCATCCTTCTAAAATTTTCGAAAGCCAAGTTAGCAAACAGATTACCGACCATTTCGAATCCCACCGTACCTTCTCCACTACGCAATCTGGTTTCCGAGCTGGCCATGGGTGCACCTCAGCCACACTCAATGTCCTAAACGATATCATAACTGCCATCGATAAAAGACAGTACTGTGCAGCCGTCTTCATCGACCTGGCCAAGGCTTTCGACTCTGTCAATCACCGCATTCTTATCAGCAGACTCAACAGCCTTGGTGTCTCAAATGACTGCCTCGCCTGGTTCACCAACTACTTCTCAGATCGAGTTCAGTGTGTCAAATCGGAGGGCCTGTTGTCCGGACCTCTGGCAGTCTCTATGGGGGTGCCACAGGGTTCAATTCTCGGGCCGACTCTTTTCTCTGTATATATCAATGATGTCGCTCTTGCTGCTGGTGATTCTCTGATCCACCTCTACGCAGACGACACCATTCTATATACTTCTGGCCCTTCTTTGGACACTGTGTTAACAAACCTCCAGACGAGCTTCAATGCCATACAACACTCCTTCCGTGTAGCTTCACTACTCTGGACGGTTCTGACTTAGAATATGTGGACAACTACAAATACCCAGGTGTCTGGTTAGACTGTGAACTCTCCTTCCATCTCCAACCCAAAATTATATCTAGAATCGACTTCCTATTTCGGAAACAAAGCCTTCTTCATTCATGCTGCTAAACATACCCTAGTAAAACTGACTATCCTACCGATCCTTGACTTTGGTGATGTCATTTACAAAATAGCTTCCAACACTACACTCAGCAAATTTTATGTAGTCAATCACAGTGCCATCCGTTTTGTTACCAAAGCCTCATATACTACCCACCACTGCGACCTGTATGCTCTCGTTGGCAGGCCCCCGCTTCATATTCTTTGCCAAACCCACTGGCTCCAGGTCATCTATAAGTCTTTGCTAGGTAAAGCACCGCCTTATCTCAGCTCACTGGTCACCATAGCAACACCCACACGTAGCACGCGCTCCAGCAGGTATATTTCACTGGTCATCCCCAAAGCCAACTCCTACTTTGGCCGTCTTTCCTTCCAGTTCTCCGCTGCCAATGACTGGAACGAATTGCAAAAATCACTGAAGCTGGAGTCTTATATCTCCCTCACTAACTTTAAGCATCAGCTGTCAGAGCAGCTTACCGATCACTGCACCTGTACACAGCCCATCTGTAAATAGCCCACCCAACTACCTCATCCCCATATCGTTATTTATTTTTGCTCTTTGCACCCCAGTATCTCTACTTGCACATCTATCACTCCAGTGTTAATGCTAAATTGTAGTTATTTTGCCACTATGGCCTATTTATTGCCTGCCACGATGGCCTATTTATTGCCTTACCTTCCTAACCTTACTACATTTGCACACAATGTACATAGATTTTTCTATTGTGTTATTGACTGTACGTTTGTTTATCCCATGTGTAACTCTGTGTTGTTGTTTTTGTCGCACTGCTTCGCTTTATCTTGGCCAGGTTGCAGTTGTAAATGAGAACTTGTTCTCAACTGGCCTACCTGGTTAAATAAAGGTTAAATAAAAAAATAGATTTAAAGAACTGCAGGTTAGTGACATTTTTTGAAAAGTTGTGTCGATAAAGAGGTTATAAATTAGCTTATATGTGTTTTAACTATACTTAGAACACTTATACTACTAAGCTGACCAATTAAGTCAGTGGTGAAATGCATGCTGCTGTACTTACTCGTGGGGTTGTCCATGTATTCATTCACTGCCTCTGTGGTGGTGATGGAGGCTGAGTTGTGGTTGTTGAGGTTGAGGCCCAGTGGCTCCTTGCGAGGCTTCTCTGGAGAGATAGGAGGTACCAACCTGGGTTCATCCTCCTCTTGGGGGAAGAGGTTCTTGGCTCTGGCCGCTATGGAGAGCCGCGATCGGGAAAGGATGGCTGTCTTGGCGGGGGGTGGAGCCTCTGGTTCTGGTTCTTTTGGTTCTGGGACTATACTGGGTTTTCTGTGGAGCATGGGTCTGGGTGCTGGGGTTGGGATGGAAGGAATAAAGGGAGTGGAGAAAATAGAGATTGCCCCCTGGTAGTTATTGACATTACTGGGCTTCTTGATTGAGGGCTTGGGGGCAAGGGCTGGGGCTGGTTTGGCTGAAACCACAGGGGGTTTGAGGTGCGTGTTCCTGGGTAGAGGCTCTGGTTGTTTGAACTCTGGTTCCCCATCGCCCTCCTGGCTCTCAAAGGCCTGGATCCGGGCCCGGATGTTACGTTGGCTGTGAAGGGCGGCCATGTCACCGTCCTCGTCACCTTCCTCGCTTTGGTCGCTCCCGTCAGTTGGTGTCTGATTGTCACTAGCGTCACTAGTGTTCTGGTCGCATTGGTCCACGGGACAAAACACATCTAATAGTTCCTGTAGGTACTTCCCCGAGGGAGGATCCTCGACTGCTGTGTCATCTACAGAGCTGGAACCACTGTCACTGAGCCTGACCAGAGTCTGAACTTTGATTGTCTGTTGTCTGCAGGATTTGGAACGAGGAAGCGGGATGGGACGTTCAGTGGCTACTGGGACTGTAGGTTCTAAGAACGTAGTGATAGTGCTGGGTTCAGAAGGTTTTATTGGCCCATCCAATTGTACGGAGACAGATGGAGAAAGAGACTGGGTGTTTGGGATTGCACAGCTGGAATCTCTAGGGCTGGGTTGGACTGCGGCTGACTTGGGGTCAGTTTGGTTCTTAGTGTTAGTGGTGTCTACTTGGATAAGACCAGAATCAGATACAGCTGTTGCAGTGGTAGAGTCACTTTGTAAAGGCTTGGGTAAGTATGGCCTTGGTGGCTTTTTTGGCTTTATTTTCACTGAGAAGCAAGAGATTATAAACAATACATTTAGCCTATACTCACACCACTTAGATGTATAAAAAAAAACAAATAAAAACTTTGACTAAAAAGTGACGTTACATTGTTTTAGTCGTGGTAATACAAAGATATGATATTTCCCAACTATAGAGTTTTCGTGACGTTGTCAGCTAACCCATCTGTAATCATCACTCTCATTCTCACAAGCCTCACCTGTAGACTGTCTCTTCTCGATTGGCTGTGAGGATGCAGTGCATTCTGGGCCAGCGGCGGTGTCGTCCTCCACAGGGTCGGTCTGTGTGGCGATGGTCGTGGATCTCCGGGGGGCGGCGGTCGGCGTGACAATGGTCTCCTGGGTCTTCTCCTTGATCACCTGGTCATAAGATGGCGGTGGCTAAGACACGAGAGAGAAGGTACACACACACACACACACACACACACACGTTAACCAAGCAAATGTGTAGCGGTGTGATTATTATAACTTGTATTCTACATGCAAGCTTGCTACCGTCCTACATTGACGTCCTTTAGTAGCACAACATGCAGAACCTGCCGTGCTTGTTTCACTGCCAAATGATATGTTTGCTTTGAAAGTAGTTCATCATCTCAAACATTACACTGAAAACTGTGAAAGACACAGGAACATGGTAAGGTTAAATTGGTAAAAGTTCAAATCCATGCAGAACACACCCAAACTGTGAACAGGCCAAGAACACACACCCTGCTGTCTCCCCTAGTATTAGAGGCTGATGTTGGTTAAATAAACAGTACCTGGGTATCTGATTGGATGCTCTCTCCCCAGATGGGTTGTGAGGGAGGCGGTGCTGCCGTAAATCCCCCAGAAGCCCCTGGGAACCAGCCGTTGGCAGCGAGCGGCTCGGCTGACAGGATGGTGATCTCTGGACGTCTGATAGACAAACAAGTCCATTACGCACAATGCAGTAGACTGCCTCAACCAAACCTGACATGCAACGGACTGTTGACACTTGTCTTATGTTGACAGAAAGCCTTATGTAGCCATCATTTGTCATAAATCATTATTTAGCTTTTTGAGCACCATATGTGTTTTTGTTAATATGCCATGTTATAGACCATATTACTTTCTTTAATGGTTAGTCACCAGTTGAGTCGAGGACTGTAAGTCAACATTAATATCAGTATGTTTCAAATGAAAGATGTGTATTGCACTGGAGAGCACAAGTTCTTTGCCACAGTGCACTTTACCTTGAAGCACTTGAGGTTTGATTTTTGGTATAATGAGAGTAGAACTGTATTCAATCAGAGAGCTACAGATAGACCATGGCGTATTATGAAACTCCTCTGTTTACCTTCTGTCTCTGGTCTGTTCACTTAGGGTGCTGGTTCTCGCTGTGGGAGAACATTACATGAAATTCATCTCTTTCAATCTGATATGTAATGAATTGAACGAGAAATAAAAAAAAACACTTGGGGGATTCAATCATGACAATAGCTATATACCAGAGGAGGCTGGTGGGAGGAGCTCTAGGAGGATGGGCTCATTGGAATGGAATATATGGAGCAGAGTCAAACACATCAATGTATGGAAACCACGTTTGACTCCGTTCCATTCTAGCCATTACAATGAGCCCATCCTCCTATAGTTCCTCCCACCAGCCTCCTCTGCTATAGCCAGACTTTAATCACGCTAGGTACATTATAAAAGTATGAGAATATACCAAATAATGGACAAACTCCACAATGAGAAACTCACTTCGCTTGATGGCAGCTCGTATTGAGGACAGAGGTCCTTGGCTGGAAGAGAGAAGAGTTACCATTGAGGAGAGGAGAGTTTGACTGGACAATATGATTTCTTACATTTATACAACCTGAGAAAGCAAAGTATAATGCTGGCAACAGTCAAACTCCACCGGACTACTACACTGGACAGACAGTGCTAATTATCCAGAAGCAAACCTGCCACTCAGCAAATAATCCTGACATTTGAAAACATTTCATTGTCATCCATAGGTATCCTAGGCTTCATATATGATAAATTAAAAGAGATAATATATACCCTTTTACCTCTTAAAAGACCTGAATAAGTGCAGAGTAACACCAAAGGATGATAACAACAGGGTTGAACCTCTTTAGCTGCAGTGGTCCTCTCTGCACTGCAGTTGCCAATGGGACGGCCACATCCTCTATCTCACTCTATCAACAACTCCAATCTACACAACACAGCTACCGCTGCATACTGCAACCAAAAGAAGAGCCTACCTCCGGTACATGCGCCTGTTATTCGCCAGCAATCAGAGTGAGAATGAGACAAGTACCAGAGACGCAGGCACAAGAAAGAGGACAATCATTAAAAAGCACGCCCTTTGAAGAGTTCAACCCCGCTTGCAACTTTCCACAATCCCTCTCCAGAAAACCCTTAAAAACGCAGCAGGACGCAGATCCAATCCACTGAATATCCTTCTGAATATCCTTAGGCATCGCCCATCTGGTACTGTAACAATGACTCAGAAATACCCCCAGTCTAACCCCTCCTCCTCTGGCCACCACATACATCTACCAAGCCCAGTGTGGTGTCCAAAAGTGCACTTCTGCAATATAACCACCCCTCCTGCTGATCTGTATTCCCAGGTCTGATCTGACTTCCTGACTAGTGGTGTGTTGGAGCTGACACCACACTCCTCCCAGGCTGTGCCAGAATATGTTCCCGGAAGGGCCAACTACACAGTCTCAGCGGAACGGGGTCGTGTTCATTAGGGCACACAATGGAATATGTTTTAAAACATTTTTGCGACAGAAAACGAAGATGTCTTATTGGACAATTCCAGGTGATCCCTCTGGGTTTCTGTTTGCATATGGTGCTTAATGAACAGGATCCAGACCAGACCCCCATAGGCCCAGCACCTTCAACACATCCTGCTCATTAACTGAACTGGAGATGTGATGTAAACCATCTGGAGAGGAAGACAGCAACACGCCCCCCGCACTACGTGGATAATTAGGACGATTAGCTAAGACCATAAACAAATAGAACAATAGGGAGGTTAAACGTCCAATAGTTGATCAGCAAAAAAAGGTTTGTATTGGAACACGTTGACGTTTGCTGTACTTGAACAGAGGAGGCTGGTGGGAGGAGCTATAGGAGGACGGGCTCATTGTCATGGCTGGAATGGAATAAATTGACGTATCAAACATCTAGAAACTGTTTCACTCTGTTCTATTTATTCCATTCCAGCAGTTACAATGAGCCCTTCCTCCTATAGCTCCTCCCACCAGCCTCCTTCTGTGTCAATACCCTGGATTGGAAGACACTGAAAAGGTGCTGAGTTTTAAAGAGTTATCTAGGTAGGGTAAACCATGTTGTGAAAGAAAGGTTACAGGGTTGGAGTCAGTTTACTGAACTGAAATGGAATTGACCCTAACCCTGGACGGTAACCAACTTGGCTCTGGGGGCGTCAACAACTGAGTCAGTGTGGTTTGGTCCCCCATTCAAAAAGCTCTGACCTTCGGACACAGTGGACACAGTGTCCGACCGTCTGTCAAAGAGAATGGATCAGCGCATTGTTTGCTACCCTGCACCATTCACAACTCTCCCTCAGCAGAGCTGCCTGTTAAAGAGACAGTGTTCTGGCCACTGCAGTCCTGACAGAGCCGTGGAGCAACAGAGGTGGCTAGGTAGAGCTGGAACAACCCAGTGTTTATACTGGACCGTGCAACATTATCACAGTATTAACACGTTTCCTTCTCTGTATTGAGCAAGACAGACACATTGAAAATGCCCAATATGTAATTCAAATGATATGGATAACTTACCTGGAATGAAGAGCCTCAGACTTATTTCTCTCTGTTCGATCTGAAAAGAAAAGTAACCAGCGTTTTCATTTTAACGGTCACATTTGAAAGATCAATTTCTCACTAAGAAAATACACTCATTTTGTACACAAACAAAGCAAGCTGCAGGTACAACGACACAGGACAGGTGAACAAAATAACTATGGGCTTTGTATACCTTCTTGCCGTTCAAAAACTTGAACAACTACATTCAGCTGGCTCAACATTCTAGTCTGTTCTTGATCAACCAGTTACAAAGAATGACATGCAAATAGCAAAAGCATTTAAAAAAAAACACTTTTCTAAACACAAATAATTGTTCTGTTAATGCTCTCATCTTTATTTCATCAAGCCAGACATTATCTCTGAACCATGATCTGTATAGCTACAATCTCAAAGAAAATCATATGTAAATAGGGGACCATGAGCAATATGTATGGAAGGAATGGCTCTCCCTCATTCACACATTCAATGGCTTATTCTGGATGCCTGACATTTTAGTGTCATGTCTAGATGGGATATAGCTTTTGTCAAATTGACGTTAAAAGTGGAATTATTTTGCATTTTAGCTAACCCTAACCCTTTCTCAACCTTAACCTAGTTCCCCTAACCTACTACGTTAATGTCCTAACCTGCTGCGCAGGTTCTCCTAAACCTGCTATGTATGACAAACTTGTCATAAATGTGTCATGTCTTATTTCCATATATGAAATCTTCAGAAAAGATACTGAACAGATATCATTCCAAAGTTATGTCGTCAGATTTAAGATATGTTAGCTGTATGTATTTGAGATTCTGATCAATGGCTAGATATTCATCTTGTAATTCTCCAACGCGTGTATGATTGAGGCCTAATATCACAGTACCACTATACCGTAGCCAACCCTTTTTTGTCTCTGAAGTGGGATCAATTCAAAGCAAATCAAATTTGATTGGTCACATACACATATTTAACAGATGTTATTGTGGGTGTAGTGAAATGCTTGTGTTCCTAGCTCCAACAGCACAGTAATACCTAACAATACACAACAATAACAAAAAAACTAAATACTGCAAAATTGCTTAGGAGCTAGAAGCAGAGATGCCATGTCTGTCGGCTCCATCAGTGACCACAGGTTCAAAGTCATACAATACACATGAATTACCTGTATTATTTATTTCCTTCACTTTCAACCAGTGACCAGGTTTTCAGACTCAAACAATAGATGTTGATCTGACTGAGTGCCACGACTGGAACTCTCTGAGGTGGTGGACTGGCTAATGGTCCACAGAGCACAGCATCTAAGCAAACATTTACATTCATTTGACTATGCTACAGTATATGAGTGCATGAGGCCTTGGCGCCATAGGAACTAAAATAAATCAGACAAGTAAGTCATATGAGGATATTAGAATCCCTTTTTGTTAAAAATCATGCATTAGGCCATCTTAATATTTTGATGCTCCTTTTTGTTAGCATCCTGCTAAAGACCTGACGCCATCGCCTCGTTCTCTTACAACCAGTATAATACTGTTACAATGTCTAACACCACACTTGCCATCTGCTATATGCTACTGCCTCAAACTTATGTTACGGACTCTACTGAAAGCTACTTTGAGGAAAAATTTACTTTCTATGCCTGTGCTATGTGGCTGTCCCACCTAGCTATCTGAAGATGAACGCACAAACTGTAAGTCGCTCTGGAAAGGGGTGTCTGCTAAACGACTCAAATGGAAATGTAACATTTTACCTCACTATGAAACAAAACAAAAAAAGGTTAAAGGAAGTAACAGTTTGTTAGTGAATCAAATCCTCAGAGACATTTTCACACATTTATTTGCACTTTGGTCTGTGAGAGATTGTTTACCTGCCTCAGTTACATTTGACAAAGACAGAATGGAGAGAGGTTTTCCACAAGGAAATCGTTTGACATTTACATACCGGTAGATACAATGCCATATATACACTGGTCAAAGGCAAGTACAATGGAACAATGAATAGGAATCAATATCTAGTGGATTTTCAATATTCAACATGGAATACAGTGCAATCCCTGCTGAAAGTATTGTCTATAACCTACTGTGAATTGTACTGACAACATAATCTCACAGCAAAACATAGCAACAAGAGATGCTCCTACCTGTTAACGTCTTAAACACATTTCACAAATGTCCCCCAAAATGGTGTGTATTATTTCCTTCATGTCCCTCCCTACTTTTCCATGCTGTGTGTTGCTGTGTAAAGAAACAAACTCCATGACCACAAACGACAACAGAGAAAGGGAGGGGTCTCTCTCTCTCCCTACTGGCTGGTGTGTTGACTTGCCCAATGTGATCAAATGGAATGTGGCCATTCAGGAAGTACCACTCTACTGTCACTCTCCTGCTCTACTGAAAAGGTTCGATGGCACACTACAAACAAAATGACCCTCTGCTCTGATCTTAAAAAGGCACAGTTCACACAAAATACAAATATGCCAGGATTTCTTCGGGCGTTGCTTGTTACAGTTACTTGTTACAGTAGAGCAGGAGAGTGACAGTAGAGTGGTACTTCCTGAATGGCCACATTCCATTTGATCACAATGACTGAACTTGGTCATTGAGTGCATATTTATGTTATTATAGGGGTTGTTCTGGGTTTGTTCCAGCCCAACACCTGTGTTTATCTAACGCCAGAAGAAATCCTGGCATTTGTATTTTTTATCTAACAGAATCAAATCAACATGTCTTCCTCTGTCAGAGAGAGCACAATACTGTGTGTCTTTCTGTCCATCTTCCCTATTGGCAGGGTGTTAATGGTGGGCACACCCATTCTGACGCTACATCTCTGTTGGCCAGATCCTTGTATTTCCCTATTGTAGCACCACTCCCTGCTCTGGAAACATGCATAGCTCTATTATTTGGTCATCTGTCTACGTTAGTGTTAGGAAGTAGGCTACATATTAAAAACCTTGGCATACTATGGGACTATGTTTTGCTGGATTTGAAGGTGGAGTCAACTGTTACTTTATTCCAATCCATCATAGATAGTACATCCGGACACAGTGCCATGTCATTTTAGTAATTTAGCAGACGTTCTTATCCAAAGCGACTTACAGTAGTGAGTACATACTTTTTCGTACTCGTCCGCCCGTGGGAGTCGAACCCACAACCCTGGTGTTGCAAGCGCCATTCTCTACCAACTGAGCCATAACATATCCTCTTTTCTAGAAGTGCGACCATTATGAAACACACTTTCACTTTTTATTTTAGATAAGATATAGCTGTGGAAACCAGGCAGAAAAGCACTCCATCCATAGAAGTACTTTCATTAGATACTTATTATTGCTGGCTTAGTGAAGAGGCTCAACCCTCTTTCTCTGAGTGGTGGGAGAGAGACATTTGCCAGGTCATGGACTCCTCCTTCAGAGGGCTTTTAATAGTAAATATCCCATGACAGGTTATGGACAAAGACACAATAAATGAATAAATACAAATATAAGATTAATAGCCTATTGAATATGAAATAAATATATATTTTAACACCAAAAAAGAAGCAACAAAACAAGAGAGGATGCAAAACAACTGTCTGTAACAGAAAAGAAACAAAGATATGGTTTTAAAGCTGATTTGCTTGCTAAAAGACCAGCTACAATAATAACCATTGAAGGGAACCCATACAGAAACACAACAAAACAACTCACTATGACACATGCTAACATCACTCAGAACTGGGGCAGCCCTCTGTAAAGAACAAGCGGTAAGAGGGAGTGTAGAAAAAAAGCCTCTCTTAATATGCAAGCTAGGCCCAGGACTTCAAACCAACCAGAGAGGTCAGAAGTAAGGTTACATCCCATGGAGGGTGGGGCTAGGTTATGAAGGCACAGCTGTGTGGAGACAAGGAGCTAGTTCCCATCCCTAGTCAGTCCATAAAGAAGAATCTTCCTCTATATCCCGACCCCGGTAACATGGCATGTTCAGGAACGTGATCTCTCATATTCTGGGTTTATTTATACAGCGCAGGAATCTCTGCGTCTTCCCAGAACCCCATAAGACTTCCAGGGGTTTTCATATCCTTGGATCCTACTTCCCACACAGGCAGAACAGACACGGATGTCCCCATAGGGTAGAATCAAAGTCTTCCCTATACTTTCTCAAAGGGGAGTGTTTCAAATGATTTAGGGTGGGCTGGGGGTTAATGGCTGGGTAAGTGGGTTGATGGGTGAACGCAACAGTTGCACATTAACCGTGTCCAATCCAGAGCCATTGTGGGTCAGTTCTGAGAGATGTTCTGTAGGAAGTCAAACCCGTGGACCAGACAGGTCAGTTGGACTAGCCAGTAGAAATAAGGAACCAAGTCAATGTTGTGTGTCAATTATTGAACATCTTTTTATTATGTTAATCAATGATAAACTATCTGGCAGAAATACATTTGTTTAAATTGTATTAATTTAGCAGATGCTCTCATGCAGAGCGAAATACAGTAGTGGGTGTATACACTTTCATACTTTCATACCCCCCCCCCCCCCCATGTGAAGCACTATGAAGACAGGTCAGTTGGACTAGCCAGTAGAAATATATTGTGTCAATTATTGAACATCAATTTATCATTATTATCTTTAATCAATGATAAACTATCTGCCAGAAAGAATGAAGCATTCTGGGTGATATTGAAATACCAGCTTTTGTGCACTGCACATCTATTTTCTCTCGAGGCTCTACAGTACATTAATATGTACATCTAATTTGCTACAAGGGAAACAGGCTCCACATTAATATTTGAGAGCCTTTTCATCACACAAAAGAAAATAGTTATTTCACAGCTGTCATTGGGCTGCCTCCATGTGGAGTCAAATTGATAAGTTATGAATTTGTCGACGTCGAGTGGGGAAGCTAATATTTTACAACGGGGCGAGTCAATTAAAATCTAATATGCCTTTTTGGAAATAGTCAGTTTAATTGCAAAATACTAATGATGGTTGGATTTGTATTAAGTGATAAGCCTCAGCTAAGGGAGACACAATTCTTCAAAGGAAGACAAAATATGAATTTCTCCTTCTTCATACTCCTACAGCCACCCGAGGGTGAGAGAGACAGAGATGAGGGGGTCTAAGTTATATATATATATACATACACACACACACACACACACACTGCTTGATATAATAAACAGTCAAAGTGGAACAGATATTATGTCTACGACGACTATAAAAGCATAACATTGTGAATGTGGAGCGCTCTATCCTTGCATGAAAAACAGACAAGAGGAGACAGACATGATCATGTCACCTATGAATAACAGTGTCAGGAGCTGATTCTTAACATGACTCAAGTCAAGACATGATTAGGTGATGTCAAAGAGGAGTCATCCATGGATGTTAGGGGGCGATGACAGTCTAACGGAGATCTTGCTCAATGCAAGGAGATTAAACTTTGGCCAATTGAAAATGCCAATGAAGAACAGTATGCACAACGTAATCATCAATGATAACATATGGCATCATATGAGATAATGTACATTACTCTTAAAAAGTGACAAGCATATACTGTACACTGAAGCCTTAATTGGCTATTCTCAGCTTGTGACAGAAATAACTTCATATGATATAGCCTAGCTAGCCTACACACATGTGCAGTAGAGTTGGCAGTTGGCACCATTATCAAGTTACAAGACAACCGTTCCTGTTCGCCTGTTCCATCACTCTCTACACAGTCAACCCACCTGCCCATAGGATCAGCCTGATCTCCCCATACAGACAGATGCAGTTAAGCCAGGCCTGAACTAACACACTGGGCATGGAGGCTTGCGTTGGGTGGGGTGGGGTGTGTCTTTACTGCGAAGTCAGGTGTTTGCTCAACAGGTGTTGCTGCTTAATTCTCCCCTAACTACACTAGGAAGGTCTAACCATTTCTATGGGTCCAAACACATTGTTAGATTGGAAATTGCTCAGCATAGAACCATGTTTAGAACCAGAATTCAAAGGTGAGGGAAAGTTCAATATACCAACAGCCATTGAAATGTAAAATAGTAAACTAAACACAATGACTAAAATCAAATCAAACTATTTGCCACATGCGCCGAATACAAGTGTAGACTTTACCGTGACAATGTAAATTGTCTGGTGGTGATTTTTATGAATTGTTCAGCAGCCTAATGGGTTGGGGGTAGAGGCTGTTGAGGAGCCTTTTGGTCCTAGACTTGGCGCTCCGTGTGGTAGCAGAGAAAACAGTCTACAACTTGGGTGACTGGAGTCTCTGACAATTTTATGGGCATTCCTCTGACACCGCCTATTATGTAGGTCCTGGATGGCAGGAAGCTTGGCTCCAGTGATGTACTGGGCCATACGCACTACCCTCTGTTAGCACCTTACGGTCAGATGCCGAGCAGTTACCATACTAGGCGGTGATGCAACCGGTCAGGATGCTCCCCATGGTGCAGCTGTAGAACCTTGAGGATCTGGGGACCCATGCCAAATCTTTTCAGTCTCTTGAGGGAGAAAAGCTTTTGTCGTGCCCTCTTCACGACTGTCTTGGTGTGTTTGGACCACGATAGGTCGTTGGTGATGTGGACACCAAGAAACTTGAACCTCTCGACCCACTCCACTACAGCCCCGTCAATGTTAATGGGGGCCTATATGGCCCGCCTTTTCCTGTAGTCCACGATCAGCTCCTTTCTCTTGCTCCCATTGAGGGAGAGGTTGTTGTCCTGGCACCACACTGCTAGTTCTCTGACCTCCTCCCTATAGGCCGCCTCATCATTGTCGGTGATCAGGCCTACCAATGTTGTGTCGATAAGCAAACTTAATGATGGTGTTGGAGTCGTGTTTGGCCACGCAGCCATGGGTGAACAGGGAATACAGGAGGTACACACCCCTGAGGGGCCCCAGTGTTAAGGATCAGCATTGGCAGACATGTTGTTGTCAACTCTTACAACCTGGGGGCGGCCCATCAGGAAGTCCAGGATAAAGCCTATAGACATGTATTAATTTACAACCCTTTATCTTGATCTACATGAAGATTGTGTGGCATAAGAGATATGAATATGAATACATTTCAGAAGTGATTTCACCAGGAAATAAAATGACAAAAGCAGAAACATACAGAGCCAAAATGAACAGGATCAACCTGTCTGCCAAGTGTCAGTGGTTTTCCAGATGCATTTCCAGCAACACAGTTAGCACCAAATGACACAGCTTGTCTGGCATGAGATGAGTAATATTTTAAGTGTCGGGACATGTACAATTTGTTGTGTCATCCTTCCTGTCTGGCTGACAGAGTTTCAGGGTTTTCCAGACCATTTCCGTGTGGTTGTAGCACTGTTTACTGACTGCTGTATCTGATACACACAGGTAGTTGCTACCAGCTGCTGTATAAAAGTATCCTTTCACTGAATGATGCAGTGAGAGCATTGTGTCAACCATAGCAGCTGGATACTGTAATGGTGCAGAACAGAACTAGGGTTTGTTTCTATATAGCACTAGAAACTGATTTGTTGCTAGAAGGCATGGGAGAAGTGAGAGAGCAAGGGTTTTCAAACTCGGGTTTGCGTACTATTATTATTATTATTATTTAAATATATAGATACTTCTTGAATTTTTTTTTATGTGAACAATTATTATTTTAGGAAAATCGCTAGCTGCAACAGAATACAATCGTTGATACCATTGTATGTCTCTGCACCAAGTATGAAGGAAGTTAAAGGTAGATTTACGAGCCAATGCTAACTAGTGTTAGTGCAATGACTGGAAGTCTACAAGAACAGTTAGCATGCTAGCTGTTCTTGTTGATTGGATTCTACCATCTGAAGTAGTAATTTTCAGATAAACTGTTTTTCTCAGTGTCAACTTAAAAGATCAAAACCAGATAGAAAGGCAGAAAATATATTTGAGAACTAACAATCAAATAAAAGCTAGATAGTCAGGGAGAATATAATATTAAAAAACTGGGCATTCAGGGCACATGCTCATTGATTTTGTTATAATTTTTGAGCAGAGGAACACAGCATTAGCCATGGCAAAATGCATAGAATTTCTGGAATTTAGCTTCAAAACTGCAACAAAAAAAGACCTCAGCTCAATGGAATTGAACAATTTGTAGAATTGCATAACATTTGCTTCACAACAATACGTTATATTAATTAAATTTTCAGCTAAATTGTATAATTTCCTACACACTTAACCATATGTTTCATGATGGAACACTGTTCCAAGTTGTCATGTTCATGGGTTAAAAGGTACAAATCCACGTTTTGAAATTATATTGCCCCAAAGTGTCAAACACATGTAGCCTACTTCAGGAGACGCTGTATCAAAATTACATGAGGTTGACCTTCACGATAGATTGTTGACAAGTGGACATACCTGTTGCTTGATTTCGGTTCCGTATATCCCTCAACTCCTCCGCCTCCTCTTCTCTTCTGGCTTCAGCCATACGAGATAAGAACACTGCGGCAAATTAGAACCGTGTCATTGAAATAACTATTGACTGAGGTGGGAAATTAATTTGCCTTGTAAACAGTCTCGGCTGGTGCGTAAAGTTGGGTCTTTGTGGCCTACCCCGGCCACCGAGTATAACGTTCTACAACTGTGTTTGTGTTAATGTAATTTTGTAGAATATGAAGGGTAGTTAGGCTATAGCTCCCTACCTTGTCCGCACCGACGGTAGCCCGACCCGAATGTCAACAAAAGGAACTGAATTGTCTGGCAAAAGTGGTATCACAAATGGAGATGTGTGCCCCGGAATTGAGAACCGTGGAGTGGAGTTGACAGACCGCAACAAAAGTTTCTCTCCTCACCACATTGTCTGAGTAAAACCACTGCGACCCGAACACAAAGAATTGTAGCCTAACGGAGTGAGTGGTCACAGTGTTCTCTTGTGCGTATTGGGGAAAATGTTATCCTTAAAACATTTTTTAAAAACATCATCCAAAGCACCGCTATTCGCCCATAGATACATAGACGGCCGCCCATAGTGATGATGCTAGTTCACCTGTCATTCAATACATGTTACGGCTTGCAGACACAGGCAGGAGCTTTTTTGTTTGTTGTTGAAGCACATACAAATGAAAAGGCACCATACTACTTTACATATTAGCCTACTAACTGGGTTGAGTTGTGTAATAACAAATGTAGTTATTCAAGCTAGACGTAATGATTAAATATACAAATTTATATTTTTCTCTTCAAGGTAATCTGATTTCCATACTGTACGAACTCTTCCCTCCCAACCTGTTGCACCACCAGTGTGTGACTCGCACTCGACTCGGGTGAAGACAAGACAGTCTCCCACTTCGTCTCCTTGGGGCATGGTAGTTCCACAGGTATTATCTTGTTAGACAAAGAACAGTTAGCCAGTAAAGACCACTCATTTACAGCAGAATGGTCTGACTCACCACAACCAGCCTCTGTGACCGTTTGTTTGACATGATAGTTTGGTTTGAGTCATGAGTAAAAACATAAAGACTGAGTTGTATATCTATTGTGAAGCATAGACAAAAAAGCACATACATGTAATTATATCTCTATTACAGTATAGCCTACCATTGCATCTAGGAAATCAAATGGCTGAGGTAGTATTTTGAATCCTATTTTGGGTGTTTCTCATCTATTAATTAATCCCCAAGTTTGATATTTGAATCTTGGCACACAGTCCAAACACATATGTTCTCTACAGCATAGAGACAGAGAAATACCACGGTGACTGTCTGAAAGATTCATAGTAAACTGAGCAATTTCTCAGGAGATGTACTTCAAATTATAAGCACTAGATGTCCCTATCTACCTTGTTTATTTCTACTAGCCAGCACCTGGCACAGTCCAAATCAAATGTTGTCACATGCTACAACAGGTGTAGACTAACAGGAAAATGCCTACTACAACCCTTCCCAACAATGCAGAGAGAAAGAAAATAGAGAAATAATAAACGTAATAATAAATACACAATGAGTTGCTTGTTTACAAAGGTATCAGGTAACCATAAAGTTCAGGATAGACAGTATGTTTATGTTAATTTTTTTTCAAGTAGAAATGATACATGTGTGCAAATACTTTTCACAATACACAATGTGCAAATAAACATATTCTACAATGTCAATTCCTCATCCGCTATGAGAAGTCTACTTAGTCTGCCATGACCAAGAACCCAGGTTTACCTCGTTTTTACAACAGAGACTAATAACACAGCGAATAGCTGCTCCAACTCGAGCCCTGTGACGAGAATGGCAGCTGGCACAGAGCTCCTTAGAACAGGTGACACTGTTAGCAGTCCTGTTCAGTCATGGTTGTTGATCTCCGAACAGGATTTGGGTGGACACAGTTGTCTATGTTTGTATGGTTTTACATTGCCATTCAATTATTATTGTTTAGGATGGAATAGCCTAGTCCTTTGATCATCTGGGCTGGGCAGGATAAAAAGAGGTGTTGAAATACAGGGCTAAAATCCTTGTTTTGTATAGAAAACAATTGTGTGAAGGGCAATCATTTACAGTGCATTGACTTCTCACACTGCTCTCACATTCACAAACTAGTGATGGGTCGTTCGCGAAACGAGTCGGCTCTAAGAGCTCTTGTAGCTCTTGTAGGTGAATGTTGGGAGCCGGCTCGCATATCAGAAGAGTCAAATCTATTTATATATATATATTTTTTAATTAAGATATGAATAATCAAAAGATTTAAATTAATAGAATTAACTAATTCAAATAACAAAAAAATGTATAAAATAATATAGGCCTAAATGCTCAAGCGCACACACATTCGCTCTGACTTCTGCTCAGACTAACAGCCTCACCTGTTGTTCCTGTCAATCAGACACACAGTGTCAACCAATGAACCAAAGATGCGTGAGGGAGGGCCGAGCCAACTCACTCACAGTCACACACTTTGCAGCCGAGGAAAGAGAGGAAGGACAGCTGTGAAAACAACAGCTGGAAAATGAGTCGGAAGCACAGTAGCATTGGGATGCATTTGAATAATGTAGACAACGTTAGAGCACAGTGTAGAATTTGCCAAAACAAAATCTCATATAAAGCCGGTTCTATGCACAACCTACACCGGCATATGCGAACTGTGCACCCAACTGTGAAGCTAGCTGTAGTGGAGCTTCGAGAAACTAGCGGGCCTGCTAGTGATAGTGGTGGAGCCAGCACCTCCACACGTGGAGATGTATCCACTCAGTCAAGTAGGCCTACTTCGCGACTCACAGCAACGCACTCTTCTATGGACCAGTTTATGCCAAAGTCTATGTCTGTAGCAAAACAAGGACAAATTGATATTGCATTGGCTAAAATGATTGCCACCGATTTCCAGCCATTTTCGATCGTGGAGGACAGAGGTTTTAGAAATTATAGCAATAGTCTAAATCCAATGTACATAATTCCAAGCAGGAAAACCCTTTCAAAATCACTTATTCCACAACGGTATGAGATTACACAGGCTTCTGCAGTTTCCCTTACCACTGACTGCAGGACATCAAGGATAACCACTCCTTAAATGTCGGTTACATGTCACTTCATTGAAGATTTTTTGATGATTAGCTGTCTTCTGGACTGCTTTGTGTTCAGCGACAGACACACCTCAGAGAACTTGGCAGAGGAACTGTTGAGAGTGGCCAGAGAATTGCAAGTAGATGGAAAAGTGTTTTTTTGTGTTAGCGACAATGCAGCTAACTTAACCAAAGCCATGAACATTTTTAAATGGACCCATCACCCATGTCTTGCCCACACAATCAACCTGATTGTAAGAGGTGCTCTGAAGGTGATGAATCCCACTGTGGACAAAGTGAAAGCAGCTGTGGAATACTTCCACAGGAGCACAGTGGGCTCTGAAAAACAAAAGTCTACACAACGCCAGATTGGGATGCCTGAGCTGAGGCCTAAACAAGACTGCACTACAAGGTGGAATTCAACATTATATATGTTGAAGCGGTTTCTTGAGTCAAAGGATGCCATCTCAGCTTCCAGTATTTATGTTGTAGTAGTTTATGTGTTGGGTGGCTAGGGTCAGTCTGTTATATCTGTAGTATATCTGGAGTATTTCTGTAGTCTTATCCGGTGTCCTGTGTGAATTTAAGTATGCTCTCTCTAATTCTCTATTTCTTTCTTTCTCTCTCTCGGAGGACCTGAGCCCTAGGACCATGCTTCAGGACTACCTGGCACGATGACTCCTTGCTGTCCCCAGTCCACCTGGCCGTGCTGCTGCTCCAGTTTCAACTGTTCTGCCTATGGATCCCTGACCTGTTCACAGGACGTGCTACCTGTCCCAGACCTGCTGTTTTCAACTCTCTAGAGACAGCAGGAGTGGTAGAGATACTGTCAATGATCGGCTATGAAAAGCCAACTGACATTTACTCCTGAGGTGCTGACTTGTTGCACCCTCGACAACTACTGTGATTATTATTATTTGACCCTGCTGGTCATCTATGAACATTTGAACATCTTGGCCATGTTCTGTTATAATCTCAACTCGGCACAGCCAGAAGAGGACTGGCCACCCCTCATAGCCTTGTTCCTCTCCAGGTTTCTTCCTAGGTTTTGGCCTTTCTATGTAGTTTTTCCTAGCCACCGTGCTTCAACACCTGCATTGCTTTCTGTTTGGGGTTTTAGGCTGGGTTTCTGTACAGCACTTTGATATATCAGCTGATGTAAGAAGGGCTTTATAAATACATTTGATTTGTTCATCTCTACCATGACCATTGTCAATGCACCTGTTGATGCTCTGACCTAAGAGGAATGGGAGGTGGTGGAGGAGGTGTGCAGAGTCCTGGAACCCTTTGAGCAGGTCACTGTGGAGATCAGTGGAGAGAGGTACAGTAAGCAGTTATTATTAAATGCAGTATTATATATGTATATGAGCAGTAGATGAGAATGTAGTATCAGTACACAAAACATGAACCTAAACTAATAAGTTACTGTTCTCTCTTTTCAGCTATGTGACAGCCTCAAAAATGATACTCCCGTGTAAGGGTCTGCAGCGAATCACAGCCAGACGCCAGAGAGAAGCAAATGTAACCACAGGACATGTGACAGAGTTGATGGACACCCTATGTTCATCAATGGACAGAAAGTTCCACAGAATGGAATATAATCACGTGCTATTAGAAACCTCTGCACTTGACCCCAGGTTTAAGAAGTTAGCCTTCAGTGATGCCAGAGCGATTTATGAGGCTCTTCAAAGAATAACCTCAGCAGCAGGGAGGGACAGCCCCAGCAGTCAGCTGGCTCAGGCACCAGGAAGAAGAGGGATCAGATGGAGCAGAAGCACCAGCAGTAGTGCCATAAAAGTCTGCTGTTTGGATGCTGTTTGATGAGAGAGCAACTAGGGATGCAGCACGAAGGAATCGCTCAGCAGATTCCATAATTGAGGTCCGATCCTATTTGGAAGAGCCCCTCCTCTGAGCTGGTGGTAGAACAAGGCTTTCTAAAGTCATGACAGGGAGACTCTGCATAGTGGCCACGTCCGTTCCCTCTGAGAGAGTCTTCTCGAAAATGAGACAAATAATTACTGATAGAAGAAACCACATCAGCTACTCGTAAGTGAGGCATCTTGCATTTCCAAATGCAAATCTCTCATAAAAGCAAAATATGGTCAGCATTGCTGTTGGTTATAACATGACAATAAAGAAGAGAGAGAAAAGAGGGACCAGTTTAATGTATTAAGTGGGATGCTGCAGTTTTGCACATTGTTATTTATTTTTCTTTGATTTGGTGCAATATTCTATTATTATGCTGTTCAGATTGTATTCGTTTTGAATGGTTAGATTTATATGCACTTTATTTATATACATTAAAAAGTTATACTTTATATTAAAATGTTTAATAGCTTTTTTTTTCATAACAAACCAATGCATTTTTAAATACATTGTGGTTAAGGTAGAGTATGATTTCCTTTAATCATTTAATTCGAATTGTTTGAACACCAATCATAGTCAAACTATCGCAAACAGTTTGACTTGAAAAAATACAAAACACATTTTTTTTAAAGAGCCGTTTGGCAGCCAAAAGAGCCTGCTCTTTTCAGTGAGCTGAGCCGAACGAGCCGGCTCACTGAAAGGAGCCGGAATGCCGGTCACCATCACAAACTGCTGTGGGCACAAAGAGGGAGGAGCCTAAAGCTTAGTGTGCTCGCGACGCTCACCTATGTATACTACCTACAGTAAGCAGACTGACTGGTTGGCGACCTTGTTAGCTAAGTAGCTTATATCTTTACTTTTCTAATAGAATGCGACATTAAACCAGGGAAATTGAACAACGTTCTGCTGGAGAATTTGTGATTTTCGAGAGGGTTATGCACGTTTGTGTTGGAAAGACGCTCATAGGAAAGTAGAGTAAAAGGTGGATTTTGCTCCGCATCTTGAAGCTGTGCGGTGTTGTTACACGAAGTCGGCTAAGTTACTTGCACTTCTGAGACTCAGCCTACGGTACGGTATTTCAGTTGGTCTTACTGCATATAAATATACTAAAACTAATGTATTGTTTGTCAATTACGGATTTTACAAAGTAAATAACATGGTAAGACATTGTTAATGTATTTTTCTGCTTGTCAAGTGACCGGGACTGTCTGACTCTGTCAAGGCATAATGTGACACGTTTACATGTCGGTTGTTATCATGGGGTTGTCTTTTTAAAAAACATGTATATCAGAGTGACTTGTCATCTGTCCTGGGCACATTTCTCAGAACAAGTTTAAAAGTATCTGTCTATACAGCTTGATTCTTGCAAATGCCTGGACACAATCTGTCACCTTTCATTCACCTTTATTGTGCCTCACGTGACATTTTGCAAAAGTTTATTGCTGATGTTATCCACATGTTAATGCTGTGGGGCCCAGACGAATGTGTTTAATCAGACCCACGAACATAAAGTACATTTGGCATCTACTGTAACATAATTCATAATTATTTGTAGCCTTTCTGCTATTCGTTCTGCAGAGGTTAACAGATATGTGACACACACACACTCTTCCAACTTAAGCAAACTTGGGAAACAAAACATGGTAGTATGAAGGGTATTTTTGAAAGGAGTTTTGGACCGGACTGGTACTCTTATCATCTTTCTGTGATGAAGAGGTCAGGGTATTGGGTTACTACCTCATGGGATCACATTCAAACAGACACCCATCAATGTTTCATGGTTGGCCATATTTTATTTACATCTGGTTGGGTGTGGACCGTTCTTTATACCTCAATGGTGTGGACTATACAGGGATTGTTTTACATCAAAGTTGTTATAGGAAAATCAGTGTTGATACAAATTGATTTGAACACAATTTGACCTAACGCAAAAACCCTACTCTGTATAATCAAACTCAGTCAAAACTGTTTGCTATATGCAGTGTATTTGAAGTGAACTTTTTCGAGAAATGTTGAATTATACTTTGGTGATTTCAAACTGTCAGCACACTCACTGTGGAAGTTGGGTTGGCAGTTGGCTCTAGAAAATGCACACAGGGGGCAAAGCTTTTTGAAGTCCTTTCATTTACTCCTGGGAACTCTCATTGGATGTTACAGACAATGTTTAATTCCAGCACGCTGACTAAATTGATCTGATTTTCTGCTCAGGTGTCATTTCTGTATAATAGTAGGAAGAGTTGATACCAGGCTCAGTTGTCCTGATTAGTGTAAATATGAGGGTTGATGTCATGAAAGTACAGTATGTGCTGAATAACTATGCTAATCTGAATTGTGGACTTGTTGTAATTGGGATTTTACAGTATGTACAGTAGTGTGTATTTGTGTACTTGTGTTTACATTTGCGTGCATTTTCCATGTGGATTTCCAGGCCAATGAGAATGGCAGTCTGTTCCTTGACCAGTGGAAGCTGGTGGGAGGAACTGTGGGAGGACGGGCTCATTGTAATGGCTGGAAGGGAATAAATGGAATGCTATCAAACAGATCAAACATGTGGAAACCACGTTTGACTCTGTTCCAATTATTCCATTCCAGCCATTACAATGAGCCCATCCTCCTATAGCTCCTCACACCAGCCTCCCCTGCACTTGACACACACCTCGCCTTCATATGGCCTTTCCAGAATTCTAGTTACTGACCTAGTAGTACACAGCTTTAAGATGCTCTGCCTCGTGATCATTAACCACACAGACTAGTGAGGTCATATCCCACAAGCCTCATCGCTCCAACTGAGGCACCTTGCATTGAGGGCTGTGATATAGGGCCTATACCTAAAGTAAACAAATAATTCATAGCACTATGTCAACATAGCAGGGGACTCAGACTTTATATAGCAAGATATTGGCTTTGTAACACGTGAATGCACTGGAAAAGTAAGGCGTTTTTCTGCTAAGTAACCACATGTGTGTGATCAGGTCAAGTGAGGGGGCAATGTGAAGGGTTGTCCCTTTTAAATCTCTGACATGCATGTCAATGGAGCATTACACAGGCCGGTTGGTTTAGTTTCACATAGTGGAATGTCTGGTTTGACCCCTTCAGTCTACAGTGAGACCTGTAGGGCTAACCCAAGCTATTCATGTAAGAGCAGAGTGTAGTCTGGACTCTACAGTTAACTTTTTTTACAAGGCGCACGCGTGTGCCTAAGTTGAAAAATGTAGGTGCACACAAAGAAATTTAGGAGCACAATTAAGATTATTTGTGATATTAAAGCCAGAATCTTACATTTTTTTCTCTGCTCACTGGTGCTCCTAAATAACAATTCCAGGTCGCACAGCAAAACATTTAGGCGCATATGCGAGTAAAATGCTCTCACTGTAGAGCCCTGGTAGTGGTGAGATTAGTGACTTATCATCACAGGTTAGTTCCTCTGGGAATGGCATGAGATCGCAGTACACATACACACACACTAAACAAAGTTATACCCTATGGATTATATGGTTGAAGATAAGAGACTTAATTCAATGGGAGTTGGATAGGACAGAGTATCATGTAACACAGTTTACCCAGGGCACTGAGATATGAATATAATCGTGTACTCATCAACTCCCATTGGCTATTTCTAACACATGGTGCAACACATCATAAGCTATGTGTGTGTCAGTGAACAGTTGGTGTTCTCTCTACGTCATGGATGGTTGTCAATCAGAAGGCACAAGCAGCTGAGAGTGCCGCTAACTAGTGATCCTTGAGCTTGAGGTCCTTCCGATTATCTTGACAGGCTGTTGTTAACGTTGCAGAATGTGCTGCTTTTTCAACAAGCACAGAGGGCATGCTCGGTTAAGTTTGTTTTGAAAAACATCTCTCTCTGACTAGGCCAGGGAACAAAGTGACCAACCATGCAAGGCAGCATGAGGTAGCATAAACCCAGGCCACCGTGTGACTGGAACATGGAAGGAACAGGTGTCTGGGACAGCCACCATGCCAACAGCGGTGGCTGTGATGACTCACCGGCCCACCAACCAAGCTGTCTCCCTTTCTCCCAGTTTCTCACACTGGCCATGGCCTCAGCCCAGCTCAGGCTCAGCATTGTCCCGTGTTTGGGATTTACACCCCCCCTTACCTCCCTGTCTAACCTCCCTGCCCCCTCTTGCGACCCCAGTGAGGGGTCAGTGAGAACAAGGGAGCCGTGTAGAGAGGGCCACTTGCTGGAGTTGTTAACATAGTCTTAACCTAATCCGCTGGGGATGACTGACTGTCGCCCATACCTCTGAACCTTAACACAACTGTTATGTAACTTTTTGAACTGAAAGTCTACACTAAGTACCTCTTATCTACTGTTGATTGAACTGAAAGTCTCCACTAAGTAACTATATTATCTATTGTTGATTGAACTGAAAGTATCTACTAAGTAAAGGGAAAGGGGGATACCTAGTAAGTTTTACAACTGAATGCATTCAACCAAAATGTGTCTTTAGCATTTAACCCAATCCCTCTGAATCAGAGAGGTGGAGGGGGCAGCCTTAATCGACATCCACGTCATCGGCGCCCGGGGAGCAGTTGTTGTTGGGGGTTAACTGCTTTGCTTAAGGGCAGAACGGCAGATTTTTCCACCTTGACGACTCGGGAATTCAAACCAGCGATCTTTCGGTTAAGGACCTCTTATTGTCTACTGTTGATTACCACTTATTGAGAAGTATGAAGAAGCTGTCAAGCTTCTTAGTGTCTTTGTCTCGTATTTTACATGGCATGTTCCTTAAAGGTAGATTTTATTTTATTTTTTCCTTCTCACGTAACTACAGTCACGTTTACATTTTTCTTGAATGTGCTTCTCTTTGACTAAGCTGAGACACCGTAGCTTGTTTTTGTCTCAGGATACATCACAAATTGCAGGACCTCCAACAACCTTAAATGACCTCCAATTAGTGGTCGACTGATTATAATTTTTCAACGCCGATACCGATTTATTGGATACCGATTAATCGGACAATTTTTATTTATTTATTTGTAATAATGACAATTACAACAATACAGGCACTTTAGTATTGCCAGTGTAACAGTATAGCTTCTGTCCCTCTCCTTGCTCCTACCTGGGCTCGAACCAGGAACACATCGACAACAGCTACACTCGAAGCAGCGTTACCTGTCACTCCACAACCACTCCAAGTCTCAGAGCGAGTGACGTTTGAAACGCTATTAGCGCGCACCCCGCTAACTAGCTAGCCATTTCACATCGGTTACACCAGCCTAATCTCGGGAGTTGATAGGCTTGAAGTCATAAACAGCGCAATGCTTGAAGCACAACGAAGAGCTGCTGTAAAACGCACAAAAGTGCTGTTTGAAT
Source organism: Oncorhynchus clarkii lewisi (assembly GCF_045791955.1). Classification (NCBI taxonomy): domain Eukaryota; kingdom Metazoa; phylum Chordata; class Actinopteri; order Salmoniformes; family Salmonidae; genus Oncorhynchus; species Oncorhynchus clarkii. The sequence goes on from NC_092165.1 coordinate 11,497,933, forward strand.
GAATGCTTACGAGCCTGCTGGTGCCCACCATCGCTCAGTCAGACTGCTCTATCAAATATCAAATCATAGACTTAATTATAACATAATAACACACAGAAATACGAGCCTTAGGTCATTAATATTGTCGAATCCGGAAACTATCATCTCGAAAACAAGACGTTTATTCTTTCAGTGAAATACGGAACCGTTCCGTATTTTATCTAACGGGTGGCATCCATAAGTCTAAATATTCCTGTTACATTGCACAACCTAATGTCATAATTACGTAAAATTCTGGCAAATTAGGCGGCCCAAACTGTTGCATATACACTGACTCTGCGTGCAATGAACGCAAGAGAAGTGACACAATTTCACCTGGTTAATATTGCCTGCTAACCTGGTTTAAAAATATATACTTCTGTGTATTGATTTTAAGAAAGGCAATGATGTTTTTGGTTAGGTACACATTGGAGCAAGGACAGTCCTTTTTCGCAAATATGCGAAATCAACATCGATTATATGCAACGCAGGACACGCTAGATAAACTAGTAATATTATCAACCATGTGTAGTTAACTAGTGATTATGATTGATTGTTTTTTATAAGTTAAGTGTAATGCTAGCTAGCAATTTACATTGGCTTACTGCATTCGCGTAACAGGCAGGCTCCTTGTGGAGGGCAATGAGAGGCAGGTGGTTAGAGCGTTGGACTAGTTAACTGTAAGGTTGCAGGATTGAATCCCCGAGCTAACAAGGTAAAAAATCTGTCGTTCTGCCCCTGAACAAGGCAGTTAACCCACCGTTCCTAGGCCGTCATTGAAAATAAGAATGTGTTCTTAACTGACTTGCCTTGTTAAATAAAGGTGTAAAAACAAATTGGCCAAATCGGTGTCCAAAAAAACAGATTTCCGATTGTTATGAAAACTTGAAATCGGCCCTAATTAATCGGCCATTCCGATTAATTGGTCTACCTCCAATGACCTAAAGCATACTCACCGTCAGTGGATGTTGCTGAGGGGAGAACGGCTCTTAATAATGTCTGGAATGGAGTGATTGCAATGGTATCAAGCCCATGAAAACCGTGTTTTTGATACCATTCCATTTACTCCATTCCAGCCATTATTATGAGCCTTTCTCCCTCAGTAGCCTCCACTGCTCTCCATCTATAGAACAGCATGGTGTCTAGTGGGGAGACTGACTGGAGAGGGAAGATTCATATCTTAACACTACGGTAGTTCAAAAAACAGGCGCAACAGCAGTAGTAGTGTGCCTGTTGAGTCCAAACCATTTGAGCCTATTATCTCCTCTGATCTGGTTAATGACATGATGAGAGCGTGGCGAGGCCTAGCGCTTTTCATCCCTTCTGAGAAGGGCCCTACCAACATCACAGCCATGCTATGCTATTCATCCCTTCTGAGAAGGGCTCTACCAACATCACAGCGATGCTATGCTATTAATCCCTTCTGAGAAGGGCTCTACCAACATCACAGCCATGCTATGCATCCCTTCTGAGAAGGGCTCTACCAACATCACAGCCATGCTATGCATCCCTTCTGAGAAGGGCTCTACCAACATCACAGCCATGCTATGCATTCCTTCTGAGAAGGGCTCTACCAACATCACAGCCATGCTATGCATCCCTTCTGAGAAGGGCTCTACCAACATAACAGCCATGATATGCATCCCTTCTGAGAAGGGCTCTACCAACATCACAGCCATGCTATGCTATTCATCCCTTCTGAGAAGGGCTCTACCAACATCACAGCCATGCTATTCATCCCTTCTGAGAAGGGCTCTACCAACATCACAGCGATGCTATGCTATTCATCCCTTCTGAGAAGGGCTCTACCAACATCACAGCCATGCTATGCTATTCATCGCTTCTGAGAAGGGCTCTACCAACATCACAGCCATGCTATGCTATTAATCCCTTCTGAGAAGGGCTCTACCAACATCACAGCCATGCTATGCTATTCATCCCTTCTGAGAAGGGCTCTACCAACATCACAGCGATGCTATGCTATTCATCCCTTCTGAGAAGGGCTCTACCAACATCACAGCCATGCTATGCTATTCATCCCTTCTGAGAAGGGCTCTACCAACATCACAGCTATGCTATTAATCCCTTCTGAGAAGGGCTCTACCAACATCACAGCCATGCTATGCTATTCATCCCTTCTGAGAAGGGCTCTACCAACATCACAGCCATGCTATGCTATTGCTGCATCTCTGCTGTTACCAGACTCGTATTTACTATTGCTAATGCTGCACAATTTAAATATTTGCCATCTATTCTACTGAGCCATTTACTTTATGGTCGTATTCTTATCTTTTATTATTTCTTGTTGCGTTGTCGAGAAGGAACCTGACAGTAAGTGTTTCATTGGACAGAGTAGTGTATACAATGTGTATCCTTTACATAATCTCCATTCATTTATCCCTCCACCTCGCCATCCCTCTATCCCCCCGCCGTCTTGCCTTCATGCAAACACTCACCCCTTTCATCTCCTGTTGGCGCGGCAGCATGCAAACAAGGTAGAGAGGAAGCAGCGGCAGAGATCTGGATTGATGTTCCCACACTAAACCCATTGAGAATAGGCCAGGGGTTTATCCATGTTGCCATCAGAGATCTACCTACTCCCCTCCTGACTCCTGGCCTTTGTTGTTTACAGCTACATGGCGATGACGTCTGTGGAAAAGTATGTGGAAGTTCTGCTGTGGTACTGTTCTACTGAAAGTACACACACAGTATTGTTTAACTAACCTTGTGGGGACAAACAATTTATAAACATTCAAATCCTATATCTCTAACCTCTAACCTTAACCAAAAAACCCGATCTTAACCCTAACTCTTGAACCTAATTCGAACACAAATTCTACCTTAACCCTTAACCTCCTAGAAATAGCATTTAACCTTGTGGGGACTAACGAAATGTCCCCAGTTGGTCAAATTTCTGTTAATTTACTATTATTGTGGGGACCCCACAAGTATAGTTCCACACACATACACACATACTGCAAGAATCACTTCACTCACTCCCTGGATCACTGACAAGCTAACCTGCACTTGAAGGCTGTATTTTGTACCATTGTCTCCTGTGTTGTCTACTACTCACCTGTCTCAGTATTATTGAACCATTCAAACTAGACTTATCTCACTGTAGCAGGCTGTGCAGCTCTCTGTATCCCTGTCTCAGAGTCTCATGGCAGTCATTATTACGCAGTGGCTCAAGGGATTGTTTTAGCCACTCTAAATGCAGGCAGCGTGTTGCTGTGCCATTATGTGCTGTTCCTAATGCTGTGGGAAAGAGAACGCTGGGTGTGTCAGCCTGGGTATGCATTTTATAATATGTGTTGATCCTCTGGGGTGTTTGGCTCTAATCCATTCAGCTTGTTGACCCCCCTGGCCTCCTCCCTCCCTAGCAGGTAATGAGGAGGTGAGCTGATGTGTTTGAACATGTTAATCAACCTCCTCCACTGAGCTCAGAGGTGGGAACACTGACTGAACACGTGTTCAACGTGTTGAGCACCTACCTCAGCCAACCTACACCTCAGCCTATAACCTTCAGCTGGTGTTTAACACAGAATCACAGTCCTATCTGATAAGGTCCTTTATGGATTTTACCCTGTTGTATTAGGTTGTTAATGGGCACAGCTGTTGAGTCCCTTCATGTTGCTGTTTCATTTCAGAAATATGACTGACTGTTGATGAGAGTAAGTAAGTTGCCTCAGAATGATGTGTTGATTGGTACTCTGTTTTAATGTAGCCAACACAGATGGGCTTCAGAGAAATGTATAATTGTGATGTTATGAGCGTTCCTAGTCTGAATGCAGTAGGCCTAACTGTTTCATAGAGACTAACTGTATTGCGGACAGTGGTCAACGTCCCCTCGGCTACAGGAGAATGGACGCCTAGATGACACTGGATGGTGTCCTCCTATTGTAAATGTCTGTGTTGTTCATTGGAGAAGGGGACAGATAGACTATATATAGCCAGGCTCTCCCTCTTTGGCCCCAGTTGTGGCCCACCTGTAAATATTTCAAAAAGGTACCGTCACTTTAATGGCCACTGTAAATGTCCTCTGTCTATCACCCATTGGTCTATCACTGGTGGGGGGAGGGCCAATGTCAGAGCCCATTCGTCCTGGCCAGACCCTATTGTTGGTCCATTTGTCCTGGACCAGGCCCTGCCATTTGTCCTGGACCAGGCCCTGCCATTGGTCCATTAGTCCTAGACCAGGCCCTGCCAGTGGTACATTAGTCCAAGACCAGGCCCTTCCATTGGTCCATTAGTCCTAGACCCTGCCACTGACCAGGACATCATTATGGGCTCTGTCTGAAGAGGACAGTCGCTCTTCCTGATGGAGCTTAATGATCTCACATCAGTCACAAAGTCCAGATGCACAGGCTGTGGGAGTGTGGTGGACTAATGTATTGGTTGGTGGTTCAGTCGACAGTATTGAAAAATGCCATGCATACATTTAACTAATTTAAGAAGCAGACACTCGACTGCTAATTAATATTGTGAAAAAGAGTTCTTATTGCTTGGTGGGTGTAACAATATGTGTACCTAGAATTCATTAGATTTAAATGTCTGGCCTCAGAGGTAGGAATCACGCACAGCAACATGTTCAGAAAGAGTAAAAAAAAATGCCAGTGTACTGCAAGTTAGGACAGCCTTGTAAGTGCTACTGTAGGTGTGGCTAGCTGGCTTTTCAACTATCTATCACGACCTCGCCCTAGTGTGTGAAACACCTGCCGAAAGGGAGACGCTTTTTACATCTCACAGCTTTAGAAACCGGAGCCACTCTGTCACCAGAACCACTCTGTCAGAATACACACACATTGATGATGCTTACAAAACCTCTGCCCTTAGGCAAACATTCTATCCTGTCATCGGTGGCTCTGCCTGTGTTATCTCCTGTGAAAAGCTCTTCCTATTTTGTTACCTGTGAAGCCTCTCTCTCTCCCTCCCTCCCAGCCCATCCATTGAATAACACGTTCAAAAGATGACGTAACAAGATAGACTTCACTTCACTTTCTATAGCTTTATCTCAATGTATTTACCTTGGCAGTTAGCTAGGTCTCTCTACCTAACTCAGACTAGGACTTGTTGCTCTGTGTATAGTCAACCAGTAACCAATTTTACAAAGACGCATGACACAGTGTGAAGAAAATGGTCTCTTCATCTGGTAGAATTCAGTGTTGAACTTTTGTACTTGGCTACTTTCATTACTCAGGAGACACTTATACACATTCAGTGACTGTTATAGCATGTATAGCATAGGCCTATGTCATAGCATTGTTATGTCAGGAGGACATAAGCAAATGTCAATGCAGTGATGTTTCTAAACCCAAGGTGAAACTAACACAATGTTGACAGAGAACACTGTCAGCAGGTCACTGTCCTCTAATCGAACAGGTTCTTAGAATGAATTTAACAGTAGCATGGGGAATGTGGTGTTGATCTCTTTAAGCTCGCTCTCTCTCTCTCTGTCCCTCACTTTATTTCTCTGTCCCTCTTTCTCTCTCTCTGTATCTCTCGCTCTCTCATTCTCTCTCTCTCTTTCTCTCCATCTCTTTCCCTTTCCCCCTGCGCTTCCTTAGCAAAATCAATATGGTGGTATGCTGCTATATTTAATTTATCATCATTCTAGTTTGACTGTGGTGGTATGGCTTTAAAACACTGCTATAGTTGGCCTATTTGTTCCTCTCAATTCTCCATGTTCCTTATCATCTCTACTAGGCTTCAAAGCAGGTTTGATGTTCTCCTGGTGTTGCTGTTCCGTATTCCCTCACTCACACGAAGCTCTCTGAGGAGTTAACCTCCACCCCAAGGGGAAATCATCTCACCCTGTATACTCTGACCCAAACCCTTCAGAAATAACATCTGGTCATGAATGGTTAGAGGATGACACTAGGTCTGTGGGCGAGAGGGGGATGGAACTAGATTCGATAGTGCTGCTAGGTAACAGATGTGTTTTGAAACGGTGGAAGCTCCTGTAGTGGATTCATGTCCTCTGTGTGCCAGTAGGAGTGGGTAATAAGCAAGAGCAGTGTGGAAGTTTCTCTTTCCTTTGTACTTGTGAGAGTGGGGATGGAGAAAGATAATGACAGAATGAGATCATCATCATCCCTTGCAGTTGTCATCATTCAGTTTCATCACCATCTAGGCTACATCGTAATCTTTCATCAGTGACTCAGGTCTCTGATCCCAACAGGGGTTCTTCACTGTGCCCGATCACAGCAGGAGGTCTGTTCCATTTCACCTCCTTTTGGAATAAATGAGCCACAAGTAGTGTGTTACTACATACGTCCTCATGATCAATGAGACTATTGATTCATTATTGATCCAGATTAGTCACCGACTCACTCCAAAACAGAAAAAAACGGCTGAATGTTTATAGCACTCCCTGCTTAAAGCAGCATGCCTCTTCTTCCCTTTTCAACTCTGTTCAAGTGCCTCCAAAGTGTGTGTGTGTGTGTGTGTCTGGCTGAGGTTCGCAACAGGGGTCCTTAGTCAACACTCCTGTTTTCAAAGGGAGATGCTGATTTCAAGACTTCTTCAGAGCTTTTCTGTTTATCCAGTCTCTGGCGTTTGGGGCTATGGAGACGCACAGACACACACACTTTTCTGGGGTCACATGCTCTCCCAGAAACATTATAAATTGAGTTGATTACACAGACATCAAAAATAATAAAGCTGACTACATTCATTGTGTGAAAGCAAAGCACCATCTCCTTGGTGCTCCTCTTTATAGAAGTGGTGCCCCATCTCCTTGGTGCTCCTCTTTATAGAAATGGTACCCCATCTCCTTGGTGCTCCTGTTTATAGAAGTGGTGCCCCATCTCCTTGCTGCTCCTGTTTATAGAAGTGGTGCCCCATCTCCCTGGTGCTGCTCTTTATAGAAGTGGTGCCCCATCTCCTTGGTGCTCCTGTTTATAGAAGTGGTGCCCCATCTCCCTGGTGCTGCTCTTTATAGAAGTGGTGCCCCATCTCCTTGGTGCTCCTGTTTTATAGAAGTGGTGCCCCATCTCCCTGGTGCTGCTCTTTATAGAAGTGGTGCCCCATCTCCTTGGTGCTCCTGTTTTATAGAAGTGGTGCCCCATCTCCTTGGTGCTCCTCTTTATAGAAGTGGTGCCCCATCTCCTTGGTGCTCCTCTTTATAGAAGTGGTGCCCCATCTCCTTGCTGCTCCTGTTTATAGAAGTGGTGCCCCATCTCCTTGGTGCTCCTCTTTATAGAAGTGGTGCCCCATCTCCTTGGTGCTCCTGTTTTATAGAAGTGGTGCCCCATCTCCTTGGTGCTCCTCTTTATAGAAGTGGTGCCCCATCTCCTTGCTGCTCCTGTTTATAGAAGTGGTGCCCCATCTCCCTGGTGCTGCTCTTTATAGAAGTGGTGCCCCATCTCCTTGCTGCTCCTCTTTATAGAAGTGGTGCCCCATCTCCTTGCTGCTCCTCTTTATAGAAGTGGTGCCCCATCTCCTTGGTGCTACTCTTTATAGAAGTGGTGCCCCATCTCCCTGGTGCTGCTCTTTATAGAAGTGGTGCCCCATCTCCTTGGTGCTCCTGTTTTATAGAAGTGGTGCCCCATCTCCTTGGTGCTCCTCTTTATAGAAGTGGTGCCCCATCTCCTTGGTGCTCCTCTTTATAGAAGTGGTGCCCCATCTCCTTGCTGCTCCTGTTTATAGAAGTGGTGCCCCATCTCCTTGGTGCTCCTCTTTATAGAAGTGGTGCCCCATCTCCTTGGTGCTCCTGTTTTATAGAAGTGGTGCCCCATCTCCTTGGTGCTCCTCTTTATAGAAGTGGTGCCCCATCTCCTTGCTGCTCCTGTTTATAGAAGTGGTGCCCCATCTCCCTGGTGCTGCTCTTTATAGAAGTGGTGCCCCATCTCCTTGCTGCTCCTCTTTATAGAAGTGGTGCCCCATCTCCTTGCTGCTCCTCTTTATAGAAGTGGTGCCCCATCTCCTTGGTGCTACTCTTTATAGAAGTGGTGCCCCATCTCCTTGCTGCTCCTCTTTATAGAAGTGGTGCCCCATCTCCTTGCTGCTCCTCTTTATCGAAGTGGTGCCCCATCTCCTTGGTGCTCCTCTTTATAGAAGTGGTGCCCCATCTCCTTGGTGCTCCTCTCTATAGAAGTGGTGCCCCATCTCCCTGGTACTCCTCTTTATAGAAATGGTGCCCCATCTCCTTGCTGCTCCTCTTTATAGAAGTGGTGCCCCATCTCCATGGTGCTCCTCTTTATAGAAGTGGTGCCCCATCTCCTTGCTGCTCCTCTTTATAGAAGTGGTGCCCCATCTCCCTGGTGCTGCTCTTTATAGAAGTGGTGCCCCATCTCCTTGCTGCTCCTGTTTATAGAAGTGGTGCCCCATCTCCCTGGTGCTGCTCTTTTATAGAAGTGGTGCCCCATCTCCTTGCTGCTCCTGTTTATAGAAGTGGTGCCCCATCTCCTTGGTGCTCCTCTTTATAGAAATGGTACCCCATCTCCTTGGTGCTCCTCTTTATAGAAGTGGTGCCCCATCTCCTTGCTGCAGCTCTTTATAGAAGTGGTGCCCCATCTCCCTGGTGCAGCTCTTTATAGAAGTGGTGCCCCATCTCCTTGCTGCAGCTCTTTATAGAAGTGGTGCCCCATCTCCCTGGTGCTGCTCTTTATAGAAGTGGTGCCCCATCTCCTTGGTGCTCCTCTTTATAGAAGTGGTGCTCCATCTCCCTGGTACTCCTCTTTATAGAAGTGGTGCCCCATCTCCCTGGTGCTCCTCTTTATAGAAGTGGTGCCCCATCTCCCTGGTGCTGCTCTCTATAGAAGTGGTGCCCCATCTCCCTGGTACTCCTCTTTATAGAAGTGGTGCCCCATCTCCTTGGTGCTCCTCTTTATAGAAGTGGTGCCCCATCTCCTTGGTGCTCCTCTTTATAGAAGTGGTGCCCCATCTCCCTGGTGCTGCTCTTTATAGAAGTGGTGCCCCATCTCCCTGGTGCTCCTCTTTTTAGAAGTGGTGCCCTATTTTGAGACTTGACAGTATGTTGCTGGGCTCTATTTTGAGCAAGTGGAGCATCTCCTCTCCAGGCAATATAGTAGTATCCTCAATATGTCTTCCAACTGCAGTGCACTATGCAGTTAGGTTACAGTAGGTGAGTGTGTGTAATTTAGGTCATATTTTCCTCATAGAAAGGAAGTACTGAGGGGAGTAGCTACATTTCTGTCTCCAGTGTCTCAGATTAGTTACTAGTTGTTGGTGTTTTCGGTAACTGGTGTGGAGTCTGTAGTCATACATTTTTGACCCCTAATTTCCTGGGATTATAATTTGTTTTAAGAATGATTCAGTGTCAATCCCAGCATAATTTAATTTTAAAAAGTAGCTTCCTATAACAGGAATGAAAAACAAATTTAGGATGGGTTAAAGCGGTCAACATTGCTCATCACTGACTGACTCTCTATTTTCGAGGCGTGGCACACTGTAGAGTTACCTCTTAATGTACTTAAAAAAATAAAATGGAACCGTTATGTAACTAGGCAGTTAAGAACAATTTACAATGATGGCCTACACCGGCCAAACTCGGACAACGCTAGGTCACCCTATGTGTGTCACCCTATGTGTGCCACCCTATGGGACTCTGAACGACAGCCAGTTGTGATGCAGCCTGGATATAAAATGCAGGAGTGTTAACAGACAGTACTGAGCTATACAGGGACATATTAGCCCAGTAGTGAAGTTTAAAAGGCACTCAGTCATACTCCAACCATATTAAGAAGAAACCAAGATGGCCAAGATACAAACAGAATCTTCAGTTTGATTCTAGGACACAGTAGTTGCCAGTGCATTGTTTTCTGAGTCCAGGTTAGGTAGGTTAACCACTACAGTGCCTTGCGAAAGTATTCGGCCCCCTTGAACTTTGCGACCTTTTGCCACATTTCAGGCTTCAAACATAAAGATATAAAACTGTATTTTGTTGTGAAGAATCAACAACAAGTGGAACACCATCATGAAGTGGAACGACATTTATTGGATATTTCAAACTTTTTTAACAAATCAAAAACGGAAAAATTGGGCGTGCAAAATTATTCAGCCCCCTTAAGTTAATACTTTGTAGCGCCACCTTTTGCTGCGATTACAGCTGTAAGTCGCTTGGGGTATGTCTCTATCAGTTTTGCACATCGAGTGACTGAAATTTTTTCCCATTCCTCCTTGCAAAACAGCTCGAGCTCAGTGAGGTTGGATGGAGAGCATTTGTGAACAGCAGTTTTCAGTTCTTTCCACAGATTCTTGATTGGATTCAGGTCTGGACTTTGACTTGGCCATTCTAACACCTGGATATGTTTATTTTTGAACCATTCCATTGTAGATTTTGCTTTATGTTTTGGATCATTGTCTTGTTGGAAGACAAATCTCCGTCCCAGTCTCAGGTCTTTTGCAGACTCCATCAGGTTTTCTTCCAGAATGGTCCTGTATTTGGCTCCATCCATCTTCCCATAAATTTTAACCATCTTCCCTGTCCCTGCTGAAGAAAAGCAGGCCCAAACCATGATGCTGCCACCACCATGTTTGACAGTGGGGATGGTGTGTTCAGCTGTGTTGCTTTTACGCCAAACATAACGTTTTGCATTGTTGCCAAAAAGTTCAATTTTGGTTTCATCTGACCAGAGCACCTTCTTCCACATGTTTGGTGTGTCTCCCAGGTGGCGTGTGGCAAACTTTAAACAACACTTTTTATGGATATCTTTAAGAAATGGCTTTCTTCTTGCCACTCTTCCATAAAGGCCAGATTTGTGCAATATACGACTGATTGTTGTCCTATGGACAGAGTCTCCCACCTCAGCTGTAGATCTCTGCAGTTCATCCAGAGTGATCATGGGCCTCTTGGCTGCATCTCTGATCAGTATGAGCTGAAAGTTTAGAGGGACGGCCAGGTCTGGGTAGATTTGCAGTGGTCTGATACTCCTTCCATTTCAATATTATCGCTTGCACAGTGCTCCTTGGGATGTTTAAAGCTTGGGAAATCTTTTTGTATCCAAATCCGGCTTTAAACTTCACAACAGTATCTCGGACCTGCCTGGTGTGTTCCTTGTTCTTCATGATGCTCTCTGCACTTTTAACGGACCTCTGAGACTATCACAGTGCAGGTGCATTTATACGGAGACTTGATTACACACAGGTGGATTGTATTTATCATCATTAGTCATTTAGGTCAACATTGGATCATTCAGAGATCCTCACTGAACTTCTGGAGTGAGTTTGCTGCACTGAAAGTAAAGGGGCTGAATAATTTTGCACGCCCAATTTTTCAGTTTTTGATTTGTTAAAAAAGTTTGAAATATCCAATAAATGTCGTTCCACTTCATGATTGTGTTCCACTTGTTGTTGATTCTTCACAAAAAAATACAGTTTTATATCTTTATGTTTGAAGCCTGAAATGTGGCAAAAGGTCGCAAAGTTCAAGGGGGCCGAATACTTTCGCAAGGCACTGTATAAAAGTACAACGCTAATCTACCACCAGGCCTGTTTTGACCCCATGAGGTTGAAGACACAGACTCTGGTGAGGTAATGTGTCTGACTGTGGAAGGAGAGGACGTATTACTGTGGCATTAAGACGGAGCAGAGACGCAGCCAACTGGAGGAACCCAACAGACTGCTACTACTGTCTCTCTCTACCCTATAATTGGGGGTCATGCATCTGGCTGGGACACTAAGCAGAGGACTGTAATAGTATCTCCCACTGTCCAGTATGTTGTGTTTTTAAAACGGACCCAATGAGAAGAGTGCTTGTTATAGGAAGGAGCTGAGCTTTGGGAATGTGGTATTTTGTGAGTTGTTTGTGTCCAGTTATGGGTCTTGTTGGTAGCAGTGCAGCACTATAGTGGGGCTTTTTAGTGTGAAACTAAGAACTTGTTACAAATCTGTACTTGAGAGGTTTAGTGCTTTATGGCTTCTCTATATGGGAGAGTAGTGTGTGAGAGTGAATGGAGGTGTGGATTCCTTTAGAGCACTCCTCCTCTCCCCTCCCCTCTCCTCTCTGTTTGCGTTGACCCAGCTGGACCTGGACCCCCACTTCCCCTCCATGGGTGGAGCAGGTCCCTGGAGGAACTACAGCCACAGTCTGGGCAGTGGGGGGCTGACACAGACACACATTGAGCTCCGACCGTGGTTATTGTTTACAATACATCATGCCGATATGATCTCCAGGGAAACATTTAGGAGTTGTCGCTACAGAGTAAGTCAACTTGGACATGACTGGTGGTTGTCGGTGGGGTCGAGAATGCCTAGAATGTTTTAGCTTATGTTTTATTTGACGTGTGTGGACTTCCGTGATCTGGCCTCCCTCGAAGAGTGTGGTCAGTGGTTACATCGTAGAAGTAAAGTCTTTCTGCGCGCTGTAATATGTTGTGGCAGGTTTTCCATGGTGCCTCAGTGTGACAGTGTCAGAGGTCATAGTATGTAGGGGAGGAGAGGGGGACTCATGGTTGACCAGAGACACCAATTATATCACAACTCTAATTGGACTGAACAGTAGCATGATTATTCAACAAATGATGATGACATTTATTATGTTCTTTCAGAAGATGTTAGTTTGGCACTGTTGTCTCCATGCTTGTGTGGATGTGGCGTGGGTCGTTGGATTGCTCTCTTTCTCTCTGTGTTACTCCCTCTTTCTCTCTCTCTCTGTATGTTACTCCCCCTCTCTCTACAGTCAGTGGTGTTCTGAGCCTCTTACTCACATCGTCCAGTCACTTCCTCACATAGCTCTAGTCTCCAGTCATTCCACTGCTCCGTACCACATTACCAGGAACTCCACTCAGTCACACTTTCTGGCAGTGCTGCTCTCAAACCTCCTCTGGTGTGTCAAAGTTAGACTTCTCTCTCTCTATCTCCACAGGACTGGGTGTGTCTGGATGTAAAGAGGGGACATTCTGTATCGTCGATACAAGACGAGCAACCATGGTGAAACAGAGGTAGGAATCTCAGCGATTTCTGTCCCGGGTGACCCTGCCTCATGCATTCCTATAAGGCACGTTCCCTGTGTTAACTAAAAACAGATGTGTTTAGCTTTAGCATGAGTATTTCAGTGTGTCTCTGTGGTGCCAAGCTCTGTGGCTGGTTGTTGAGTCTCTCCTCTTCAAGTGGGTCGAAACCATTCAAAAAAAAGTTTGACTTGGCCGTGATTGGTTGAGAGTCCGTTTGAGGGGCAGCCTTTCTGATCTCTAATTGGTCATTGTGGTCTGACAGTCTGCTTCTGCTTCCAGCAGGAGGGTTACAGTTGAACTCCTGCAGTGCATGGCTGTAATTCATGTGTTGTTATTGTACACTGTATGAAGCGGACGTCTTCAATAGAAGACATTGTCCTAAAATGTTGTTTACTGACCTGGTTGATTATATGCCAGTACCTAGCAACGGCTAACTAGGTATTGTGCGTTTGTTTGCATTGTTGTCAGGTTGAGTCGGTAGCCCAGTTTTTATTTTTTATTTACTGTCTAGTCAGTCCCAATTGTTAGTCTGTTATCAAAGTCTTCAAAGTGTGATCTGTTGACATGGATATAATCTGAACATCAGTTGTTCTCAGAATTACGCCCATTCGGTGTGGGCACTTGGCCAATGACATCACATAGCACTAGACTCTCTAGAATGAAAATCATCTGATTCTCAGAACCACCATAGTCTCTGTTCACTGTCCCCGGAGGAGCGGAAACATGGGATTCTAGGAAGATAATAGAATCCAAATATCCTCCGTCCTGAGTTATAGTCCTATTTATAACTGACCTGAGCAGGGACTGGGGCGGGGAGGGAGATGGCCTGTTGCACTACACCATGTCAGCAGAAAGCCAAGCTTTTCTTTGCAGCAATGGTCCTCTTTCCTGTACAATCACCTCCTTTACAAGGGAAGCAACAAATAACCCTGGCTTGCACCTATTGTTATGACTGTCACAGTCACATAATTAAGTTAGCAATGGCTCTGTGCATTGCAAAGTCCATCGGTGCTGGTGTAAGCATAGAGAATGTACTTGTGTTTTATTTCAATCTGTGGGGATACAGGTCTAAGTGTGTAGCAGGTAAACGCTAAGGCTGGAACAGTTCTGCAGTGTCTTGACAGACAAGTTATTTTTAGTACTTTTAATCATTATTTTGGTTCCTGACTGACGAGCAGTGTGAGAAACGAACACCTGACCTCACTCTCTAGATATGTGAGGGACACATATTTTCACAGGCGCTTCTGGACAGAGCTAGAATCAACATAACATTAGGCTACAAAGTCGACATATTTTACATACCAAAACAGTTCCAGACCATTCATGGAAAGAATAGTGTTTTATTAGTTCTCGCGGGCCCACTAGCTGGTAATACACACTCTATTGTCATGCATCATAATCTCTTCTGGTGTCACAAGATGAGTGAGTGGGTGATGAAAGTGGTGTCACTGGGACCTTATGGAATTCACTGTGCATTGTAGCCTACTAGCGAGGCGTTACGTCTGTAAATCTGTGGTCCTCTGTAGTTCAGTTGCTAGAGCATGGAGCTTGCAACGCCAGTATAGTGGGTTCAATTCCCGGGACCGCCCATACTTACAAATGTCGCTTTGGAAAAAAGCGTCTGCTAAATGGCTTATATTATTACAAAGCCATCACCACTTTTCCCTGGGTAAGTATTTTGGCAGGCACTTGTCGAGCTGAGGAATAGAGGGCATGGTTTGTGCCACTGGCTGAGTGTCTCCCCCTCTCACACGCTCTCTGCCTGTGCCCTGTCATTGTTTTCCCTCTCTTTTCTCTCGCATGCCTAGCTGCTGTGAATCCAGGGGGAGAGAAGACCGTGTTACAGGCTGCTGCAGTGTTTTTTTTTTTTTTGGCTAGTGGTCAACTGAACAGCATGTCTCAATCAATCACCCTGAATCTGTCCTATGGCTACAGTAGTCTTAATCTGTCAGCTACTACTACAGTATGCCATAGTATGTATTGTTATAGGTTTGAACAGTGACAAATTACTGATTCACCATCTGCATGTACAGGATGATGACATGATGTTTTCTGTGCTCTGCAGATCCACAGTGTTCCCTCATCCCCCTGTGCAAGTGGTCTCAGCCGGTCTCCAGTGAGGACTCTCCCCCTCTACCCCTTTCCGTCCTGTGTAATGGTTTAACCCACATGAGATCTGGTCACCATGATGATGGCCTCCATGGTTGCCAACGGAAACAGGGATGGCAGACAGGGGGAGGCCCTGGTCCTGAAAGGGGTGGACCCAGAGACCTGCATGATCGTGTTTAAGAACCACTGGGCACAGGTGAACAAAACCACAATTCTGTCTTGTAACCCTAGTTACAGCTCAAAACCCTCATTTAACTTGTATAGCTCAATCTCGTAGAACCCGGACCCTAACTCAAACCCTCAGAACACTAAATGCATATCATTGTAGCCCAATCACTTTAACCCAGAAGCTCTTCCACAAACTTTTATAATTGGAACCATAACTCCAAACCCCACCGCAGAACCTCTAACACAAACATTTCCTAAATCCTACAACCTAAACTCCTACAATCCCGCCCATGAACGTGAACCCTCTCAGGCCCAGACCTCATCGTGGTAACTGAACGGCTACAGTATGTAACTGAAATAATGACTGTCTACTGGCTCCTCCCTTCTCTATTCAGCCTCAGTTCAACCCAGTGGGAGGGAGTTTGCAGGAGTCTCCACCCCTCTCCGCTACAGAGAATAGAATACAGTAAGGCCTGGAAACACAAACATAATTTACTATAAAATGGGGTTGGAGCTCACGTTGCTGGACGTAGAACAGTAACAACACAACCAAGAGGCCTGAAATTATGTTCAATCTGTTCCATTTTTGTGTATCATTCTCAGCATTTATCATTTTTATTTATTTTTTAACCTTTATTTAACTAGGCAAGTCAGTTAAGAATTACGGCCTACCCCGGCCAAACCCTAACCAGGACGACGCTGGGCCAAATGTGCGCCGCTCTATGGGATAATGTAAATGTTATGTCTGTGTAGTGCACTGTTAAGGGTTTCAACAGAATCATATTCTGAAATTTAGGACATTTCTAGATCTTGGACCCTCTCTGCAGGCAGGTTGGCACTACAATACGGCTCCAGCTGAGTCTTAATTGCTACATTTTGGCTAATTAATAGCGTGATAGGAGTACTATTGATTTTGGGTCTTAGAATTCCTGGAAAAGCCCAGCCTGCTAAGTAGGCACCCCCCGGGACCCTATATTGAGGAAAACTGTTGACATTTCAGAAAAATGGGTAGACTTTCATTGACAGTCAATGGCTTCAGCCTTATCTCTCCCTCTCCAGACCCCTGTGAAATCACTGTCCTTTTGTTAGGATGTCTGAGAGAGCTGAATGTTATCCAGTCAGTGTAGTGGGTTGCCCAGGACAGGATAATATGTTCTGGGCAACAGTTTGTTTCATCTCACTATGGTTCTATACAGATACCAGTACACAAAAGGAACTATATTGATGTATCTCTATGTACCAGTACATGTTATCCATTATCCTGACGGCTCCATGCCTCCACCTCCATGTATTACTAGTCAGTCCAGTCAGTGGTTAGAAAAGGCCACTTGATCATCTATAGTCCTACTGTGCTACCCAGCTATGTCCTCAAAGCTATTTGTTACACCAGAAATACCCAACAGAATTGTAGACAGACCTGAGTGAAGGAAGTGGCAACTTTAATATGATACCCATCACTACTCCCCTTCCTCTTCCTTCCTTCTCTTCACTCATCCTGTGCGGTTACCGCGCTATCATGCCTGGATCAATCAGTCACCTGGGGGCTCTGTCTGTCAGCCAGTCTGGCTCTCCCTCTGCTCTGCTCTCAGTGGACTTCCCATCGCCATGGTAGCAGGGCCTGGTGGGGACAGTGAGCTCATTGTTGTGACTCTATGAATGCTTCCTCCCATGTCTGGGTTGCGTTCATTAAAGGAATGTTTTAAAACTTAGTGAAGCAGGGAGGTACTACCTGAACCTTTCCAATGAGAAGACAGATTTGAGTTTTTTTCCCAGGCAACATAACTTTTTTCATGCATTGTGGGCTACTGAACACAGTCCTGTATTCATTAGTGAGGCTTATGTAGGGAGGTCCTACTAGAGAGGGACTGACTATCTACACACTAAGGCACAAACATATAGAGGACAAAACAGACTTATACACTTTCATATCAAGCTGATTTACCATCAATATATTTATATTATGTGCACGTCACTGTCAGCGTTCATTTTGTTTATGGTTCACTGTCAATATAAATGCGATGTCACTTGATTTGTGGTTGTCCATTTACATTTCAGTACAGAATTCCGCAGGCAACAGTGGAATTGGAACACCACAAACCCCATTTATACACAATTGTAACTGCCTGGGCTTGAGATATTATATTGACATGACTCAGGCAAATGTAATCTTCGTAAAATCACAAACGATGCATCAGCTTTCCCCAATTTATTTCCCGTAGGACATGAGTTGTATTCTCTCTCAGATCTTCCTCTTGTAATAGAGACTGTTGTGTTCATCTAGATCAATAAAGGCAGCAGCAGGCTGTCCGATGACGATTATTAACTGTCACTTATGAGTCCTCCCGAGAGAATATTACCAACATAACAAACCAACATGTTTCAGTCAATCTAATTTAGCCTGAACATCATTGTAAGCACTTTGGCAGAGTCTGAGAGAGTTTGTCTTATACTCTGGTGTACACGCAATGAAATAACTTGCTCATTTGATTTCAACTGTTACGATTTGCTAGTTGATTTATTTAACCTTGCTCTATCGAGGTTATCGAATAAACTTCAAGTTGACCAAAGAAAATATTCAGTTCACTGCGAGAACTAATCTTATTTGATCTTCTTCCTTGTAAAATGAAGGTGAAATTACCACAGATATACAGGTACTATATTCATTTCTATGGACATAACCCTGTACCTTCCCCGTTGTCCCTTCAGGTGGTAAAGATCCTGGAGAAGCATGATCCTCTCCGCAGCAACACCAGCAGCAACATGGCTGCCCTTGGTGTCATCGGCCTCTCCAGCGGCGGCCCCATGCGTTTTGGCGGGCCCATCCCGGGGGACGAGGCCAGCGCGGTGCAGAACTACGTGGAACATATTCTGTTCCTGCTCATGGAGGAGGACGCCGGCCAGGCGGGAGCCATGGGACCGATCCTGGAGTTTGTGGTGATGGAGAACGTCATGGAGAGGCTCTTCCTGTGGAGCCTGAGGCGACAGTTTACTGATGATATGAAACTGGAGCAGCTCAAGGTAGGTGTAGAGGTTAGAGACTGTGGTCGGTAACTAGAGGGTTGGGGGTTGAATCCCTGGTCTGACAGAGAAATCTGTCATGATTTGAGGAGGGTGTCTCGGGGGTTGGGATAAAGGAAAAAGACATCTCAGTGACAACTGACAATAAAGTAATCTTCTTCTTCTAAGATGTACGAGATGATTGTGGGCCAGGCGCGGCAGCCCTTACTGCACCACAAACCTGTGTTACGACCCTTAATGATGCTCCTGTCGTCGTGCTCGGGGACAGCTGGCCCGGAGGTGGAGGCTGAGCTGGTGTCATTACTCAACCAACTGTGCTGTGTCCTGGCCAAGGACCAGTCTGTCCTGGAGCTCTTCTTCCATACCAGGTGAGCTTCTCACCTTACAATGTAAAGCGCTTTGAGATACTGGAAAAGCTCTATAGAAATCCCATCAATTATTATGGTGATTATTATTACAGCGAGGACCAAGGGGCGGCCAACTTCCTGATCTTCTCCCTGCTGATCCCCTTCATCCACCGGGAGGGCCTGGTGGGCCAGCAGGCCCGGGACGCCCTGCTCCTCATCATGTCACTGTCTGCAGAGAACCAGCGCGTGGCCCAGCACATCGCAGAGAACACCTACTTTTGTCCGGTGAGGAGAGATGTCTGTCTTTATGATACTGTTGTCTTGCTCCTTTTGGTCTCCTTCACGTTCTGTCTGTGATTTGTGACTCTCGTTTTATGGCTCTGTATTTCTGTTTCTTAGGTCTCACTGTCCCTTTGCCCTTCTCGCTCTCTTTGTTTAGACTTTGTCCCCCCCCTCTCTCTCCATCTCCTCTGTATACATGTCATATGGACGTTTGTTCTGCCCTTGACTCAATGTCCTATTAACTAATTGTACCAACTACCAGACACATTAATATCCCTGACCTCTCTTTGTCCCCTGATAGGCGTATGATATTCATAGCCCAAATATGCTTAGCCTACTGTATGCTTAATGAAGCAGGTCGAGGGAGAGTGGCGCTGTTGTATGTTAAACGTGAGGTATTCATATGCTTTTGATAATGTAACAAGCAACACACTCATGTTATTAAAAGGCTAAACTCAGCCCAGCTGTAAAAATAATTTATACACATCTCAGACTGTATATTTAAATTGTAAACCTTAAAAAAATATTAGTTTGAAACAAAATGGATGAAGACTTAAGTTGATGATTATAAATGATAATCGATTTGCACTAGACTGATGTCGTAACTTTGACCTGTGTTGTTGATTAGAATAATTATCAAACCATGCCACCATCTTGATGCATTAGCTCACCAGGGAAATCACTTGCTTTTGGATGGTAACTCTAAAATCACACAGCCGTACGTCAATGCCCATTGTTATCGATGAAGCCGGGCAACTGGTAAATCAACTAGAGGTAAATCAGCGGGTAACCTAGTGGTTAGAACATTGGGCTAGTAACCGAAAGGTTGCTGGATCGAGTCCCCGAGATGACAAGGTAAAAATCTGTCGTTCTGCCCCTGACCAAGGCAGTTAACCCACTGTTCCTAGGTCGTCATTGTAAGTAAGAATTTGTTCTTATTAACTGACTTGCCTAGTTAAATAAAGGTTAAAAAAAATAAACTTGAGGTAAATCAAATAGAGGTCATTTTAGTAATGCTACCTTTCTCCACTTGCTTTCAGCTTTGAGGGAGGGGGAAGGGGGGATGAGGCTTCTATCACATGCATAGATTCACACACTAGTCATTTGAATGTGAGACCATGAAGAGAAGGGAGTTGGTAGATTTATAACATACAGTACAGCTCAAAGCATGGAAGGGGAAAACATCATTTATATCTGCGCCATAAAACCCACTAAGAGTGAAGCCAGAGTGAACACACATGCAGAAAAGTCATTTGTGCCCACTCCACACTCATAATTAATGTATGTTGCTCAATGCTCATATTTAATCTATACTGTAAATCGTTAGCTATAACTCTCTAAAGTGTCATCCTTAATGCACCAGTCTGCCCATCTAAATGTTTTTACGGTATCCCCCACAGAACACTTGTCCTGTTGCGACTAGTATCTTCACTATCAAACACTTCTGTTAAGCTGTTGTGGACTGACTATCTAGCTTGGCAGTGCTTAAACAGTGTCAACAGAATGTGTTTCAATCTCACCTGTACCGTGGAGAGACTGTACAGGCTGCATGGACCATAACCAGTTATGTAACAGTATTTGACGTAACTGCACAGCAGGAGTAGGCTACAATACCTCTTTGTCACAGGATTACCTGCCTAGCTTCCTACTGCCTGGATAAGCCAATGGAGAGACAGGGATATACCTGTACCAGGAAGTCAGAACAGAGACCCATTCAGTTCCCTGGTTTAGAGGCATCGCTCTATCCTGCTAAGGCATTTGAGCCCTTTGTGCAAAGTCATGGACAGTTATCTTTCGCATGCACAAAAGGAAACTCATGCAAAGATGAAAGGAAACACATAATAATATTAGATCCTAGTTATTCCCAGCAACTTGGTCACGTGATACCAGACCACAGTGTACAGTTTATATGGTGTAAGTAAGCACTAGCCTACTTGAAGGGGTTCCACTAAATGTGTCTCTCTCGCTCCTCTAGGTGCTGGCCACGGGGCTGAGCGGTCTCTACTCGTCTCTGCCCACCAAGCTGGAGGTGCCCGGTGAGGAGTGGCACTGCCTCCACAGAGAGGACTGGCTACAGATGCCCACCCTGGTTCAGTTCCTCAACTCACTGGAGTTCTGCAATGCAGTCATTCAGGTGGCTCACCCCAACATCAGGGACCAGCTGGTCAGCTACATCTACAATGGCTTTCTGGTGCCTGTGTTGGCACCAGCCCTCCACAAGGTCAGTATAAACACAGCATGGATCGCACAGTATTACATCCACCATTCCAGATCAATGTCAGACCAGTCACTACTTCCAGGAAGATTGGAAGGAAGGATGCAGCGTATTTGTATCCAGCCTACTGATGGTTGTGTGTTTCTCTCTAGCTGACCCTGGAGGAGGTGATGACTACCACGGCCTATCTGGACCTGTTCGTGCGGTCGGTGTCAGAGCCGATCCTGCTGCAGACCTTCCTCTCCTTCATCCTCCTCCACCGCCACGAGAACGTCCACATCCTGGACACGCTGGTCAGCCGCATCAACACACCCTTCCAGGTAACGTCCACATCCTGGACACGCTGGTCAGCCGCATCAACACACCCTTCCAGGTAACGTCCACATCCTGGACACGCTGGTCAGCCGCATCAACACACCCTTCCAGGTAACGTCCACATCCTGGACACGCTGGTCAGCCGCATCAACACACCCTTCCAGGTAGCGTCCACATCCTGGACACGCTGGTCAGCCGCATCGACACACCCTTCCAGGTAACGTCCACATCCTGGACACGCTGGTCAGCCGCATCGACACACCCTTCCAGGTAACGTCCACATCCTGGACACGCTGGTCAGCCGCATCGACACACCCTTCCAGGTAACGTCCACATCCTGGACACGCTGGTCAGCCGCATCGACACACCCTTCCAGGTAACGTCCACATCCTGGACACGCTGGTCAGCCGCATCGACACACCCTTCCAGGTAACGTCCACATCCTGGACACGCTGGTCAGCCGCATCGACACACCCTTCCAGGTAACGTCCACATCCTGGACACGCTGGTCTGCAGCATCGACACACCCTTCCAGGTAACGTCCACATCCTGGACACGCTGGTCTGCAGCATCGACACACCCTTCCAGGTAACGTCCACATCCTGGACACGCTGGTCAGCCGCATCAACACACCAGGTACGGGAGGGAGTCTGCAGGCTGAGGCACCTGCTCAGCACGTGTCAACTTCCCTTTTCAGATCCGGGAGCCTTCGTGCTAGTACTCACAAATACACACAACCGCAGCACACATGCAGTGGCAAAATATATTGAGTGCTGTGCATATTTCAACCTAGAGTCTCCTAGTAACACTTAGTAGATAGCCAGGCCTCCTTAACCTGACAACTTTCTGAAGGATCTCATTTATGTCTGTGAATCTTGCTGCTATGCTGTGTGAGTCATGTTTAAAATAACTGAGACTTGTTTTGAAGAGAGTTTCCCCAGAGGCCGTTTCCTAATAATTTAAACAAATATTTAAAATGTCAGTATCAAATACAGCAGATTATTGCCATGGCAATGCACAATAACTATCTAATTAGTCGTTGGACTGATGATACAAGGCAAGTAAATATTAGGAAATGTAATGTATAGTTCAAACAGGGGGAATTGCTGGAAAGGCTTCATTCATTAACATCAAACAGAGGCTTGTCAATTGAAACGTTCAAGTGCTCTCTTCACAAGACTACTCAACTGTGAAAAACGCTCCTGGGCTGATTTGTACTCTACAGGGTAGAAAACAACACTTCTGATACCTGCAGCCCATTTAACATTGATGGTTTTGATAAGGACAACACAGAGTTACGCATGGAATAAACAAACGTACAGTCAATAACACAATACAAAAAGTCTATATACACTGTGTGCAAATGGCATAAGGAGGTAAGGCAATAAATAGGCCATAGTAGCGAAGTAATTACAATTTAGCAAATTAACACTAGAGTGATAGATGTGCATATGATGATGTGCAAGTAGAAATGCTGGTGTGCAAAAGAGTAAAAAAGTAAATAAAACCAAATGGGAATGAGGTAGGTAGATTGGCTGGGCTATTTACAGATGGGCTATGTACAGCTGCAGCGATCGGTAAGCTGCTCAGCTAGCTGATGCTTAAAGTTAGTGAGGGCTATATAGGTCTCCAGCTTCAGTGATTTTTGCAATTCGTTCTAGTCATTGGCAGCAGAGAACTGGAAGGAAAGGCGGCCAAAGGTGTTGGCTTTGGGGATGACCAGTGAGATATACCTGCTGGAGCGTGTGCTACGGTGGGTGTTGTTATGGTGACCAGTGAGCTGAGATAAGGCGGGGCTTTACCTAGCAAAGATTTATAGATGACCCGGAGCCAGTGGGTCAGGCGATGAATATGAAGCGAGGGCCAGCCGATGAGAGCATACAGGTCGCAGTGGTGGGTGGTATATGGGGCTTTGGTGACAAAACGGATGGCACTGTGATAGACTGCATCCAGTTTGCTGAGTAGAGTGTTGGAGGCTATTTTGTAAATGACATCGCCGAAGTCAAGGATCGGTAGGATAGTCAGTTTTACGAGCGTATGTTTGGCAGCGTGAGTGAAAGAGGCTTTGTTGCGAAATAGGAAGCCGATTCTAGATTGGAGATGTTTAATAGGAGTCTGGAAGGTGAGTTTACAGTCTAGCCAGACACCTAGGTATTTATAGTTGTCCACACATTCATAAGTCAGAACTGTCCAGAGTGGTGATGCTAGTCGGGCAGGCGGGCAGCGATCGGTTGAAAAGCATGCATTTAGTTTTACTTGCGTTTAAGAGCAGTTGGAGGCCACGGAAGGAGTGTTGTATGGCATTGAAGCTTGTTTTGGAGCAGTGTCCAAAGAAGGGTCAGATGTATACAGAGTGGTGTCGTCTGCGTAGAGGTGGATCAGGGAATCACCCACAGCAAGAGTGACATCATTGATATATTCAGAGAAAAGAGTCGGCCTGAGAATTGAACCCTGTGGCACCCCCATAGAGACTGCCAGAGGTCCGGACAACAGGCCCTCCGATTTGACACACTGAACTCTATCAGAGAAGTAGTTGGTGAACCAGGCGAGGCAGTCATTTGAGAAACCAAGGCTGTTGAGTCTGCTGATAAGAATACGGTGATTGACAGAGTCAAAAGCCTTGGCCAGGTCGACTCACTGTTGGTGAGTCGCCCCATTCCAAACCCTCAAATGGACAGACATTTCCATACATTTATCATTATTCAGCTGTCAGCTACTCAGACAGACAGACATACACCATGCCTAAAACATAACTCATTAAGGACCTAGGGGCACTATTAACTGGTTACATGCCAACTAAGTGAAGTTGCATCAGGGATACTTACAAAACAAGTATCATCAAAAGCTGTGACTTCAGGCTGTCCAAACAGGTATGATGCCAGGTGCCACAGGCAGACATTTTGAAATTCAGCCCTGGTAATCCCTTGCATGTTAATCCAGCCCTGTGATGTATTCCGGTCCTCTGAGGCCTTTGTTTCATCATCTTGTGATGTTTATCTTCTTGGTGTTTTCCAGCTGGGTACTGTGTCTCTGGCACTGTTCCAGACTCTCATTGGACTGTACTGTGAGGATGTGATGCTGCAGCTCATCTTGAGGTGAGTGGGTGGGGCCTGTTCCATGTTCTATGCATGTTCATGATGATATTATATGGAACATTTGGGGTGTATGATGTATTTCTCTGTATATCTAGTTGAGGTGTACACACACACTTACAAATTCAGTTTCTCCTCTCAGCTAAACCTCATTGTCTTACTGTAAATCATGGTACAGCTGATTGGTTTACCATGTGATGAGCCCGTACTCCTCTTTTTCTCCTTAACACCCAAACACCGACCTATCTCCATTTCTTGGTACAACCATAACCCCCCGTCCTCCTCCTAACCCTAGTCTCAGTTCCCCCTGCTGGGGCTCCCTAACAGGATCTATCCCCCCCCCCCCTCCTCTGGTTCTCCAGGTACCTGATCCCCTGTAATCACATGATGCTGAGCCAGAGACGTGTGGTGAAGGAGAGAGACTTCTACTCTGTGTCGGCCGCTAAGATCCTGGCGCTCACACCCTCCTGCTGCTCCCCCGAACACAGCCCCCCACCTCTCAGACAGCTGGACTCCATCCTCTGGTCAAAGAGTACAGACAACAGTCCTAACACTGGCACCATGGGTAAGATAGGTTCACTGGGGATTTCTAGCTGGTTCTGTACTTTATATATGCCTATCACTAGGACAAGACAGTGTAACGTGCCACATGCAGAAGTAAAGTTGAATTAACCCCCTATTTAACCAGTTGCTTTCTATTTGAAGGTGATCTTTTGAATGCCTCAATGGTTCTCAGGGAATAAACTGTTACTTCTGAAGGATTTTAACAATGGGTTTCATTATTATAGGTCGAGAGATAGACAATCTAGTTTCCTTTGTTTCAAGTGGCCTGAATATTTGTGTTTGGGATTTTAGGCCATGTGCTGCAGCTTAGTCTGAGTAGACGAAACGAATTAAGATCCCATTTGATCCTAATCTGATTCACACTTCACTCTCTTCTGTATTCACAATCGCAGCTTCAATGAGCTCTACGCTGAGCCAAAATCTCTAACACACAAAGTTCCTTTACTGAGTTGCGACTAGTCATAACATTGTTGAGCGCTTTGACCTAATTAGAGGTGGTTTTTGCCAAAAACCATCAAAACACAAACCACACAGACAAAGTGTTTGAACTGTCTAGATATCCATGATACAGCCCATCACCTTGGAAAGTTAACATTATGTATGTGTATGTGTGTATGTATGTTGTACTATATATATATATATATATATATATATATATATATATATATATATATATATATATATATATATATATATATATATATATTAGTACAACAGGGGTCGGCAACGGGCGCCCTGCCCTGTGTTCTGTTGATAATGCATTATTCCTATCCCCGCAGTAGAACGTGTTCTATTGATAATGCATTATTCCTATCCCCGTAGTAGAACACGTTCTATTGATAATGCATTATTCCTATCCCCGTAGTAGAACGTGTTCTATTGATAATGCATTATTCCTATCAATTTACTATTCCTTATTAAGAGTCATTCAAACATCCATCAGTTATGGTTCTGTATGATTTTTACATGAAGTCTCATGTTGTCAGATTAATAACATAAGAGGCCTTATTAGAAAGTGTTTTTATCAACTCATGAAATCTCAATTAAATCAGTTTAGCCTCCTGTGGTTAATTGTCAACGTCATTAGTTCTGCTGTGCGTGAATTCATCGTGCATGCAGCGCAGTGTGTCAGCCAGGATTAGTTATATTATTCATCGCACTGACTTGTTCTGTTTCCTGTCTTTCTCTCTCTCTCTCTCTCTCTCTGTCTCTCTGTCTCTCTGTCTCTCTGTCTCTCTGTCTCTCTCTGGCTATCACTGTTAGATACATTACTGACTTGTAGTGCTCCCTGTCTTTCTGTCTGTTTTTCAGAGACCGAGGAGACCTTTTTGGAGGAGGATGGCTCGGGCTACTCCTGCGTCATCGGCTCTGAGATTTACCTGGATGTGAACTACCTGCACTACCTTTACAACGCCCGCCTGGGCATCAGCAGCTGCACCCGGGCCTGCCAGGTGTGGTCAGCCCCCTACGATGGAGAGGACCCCCCTCCAGAGGAGTACCAACCCAGTGCCCTGGAGGAGGCTGGGGCCAGGGGACGCCAAGCCCAGACGGTCAACCCCAAGAGGTCACATCCACATCCACGGCCTCGTCCCCCCTGCCCGCCCCAGACCACAGACCCAGCCCCTACTAATCAACTAGAGCTGGAGTGGGACGATAGTTATGATGCCGGTCCGGTGGTGTCCCCCGAGGCTGCTGAGAGTAGTAGACCTCCACAGCTGCCTGCAGCCGAGCCGCCCAAACACATCCAGGAGATGAGGAGGACTGCCATCATGCTGGTTAAGGGTTCCTACATCGAGGAGTCCGACTTCCAGGATGATGTCATGGTCTACGACCTTGTGGCAAAGAAGGACGCCCGCGATACTGTGGATCGCCGCAGACCCAGCCGGGAGACACTACCGGAATCGGAGGAATCTGAAATAGACTCGAACTTGAACCTTGAGGAGGACCATTTCAAAGAATCCAGTTTGCAGGAGAAGGATGAGGTCCCCCTCAGCAATGGCCTGAGTCTTCCACTCCATCCCACCAACATGGAGGTCAACAGCTCGGAGGTCACAAAGGGGTCAAAGGAGGTCAAGGCTCATGTTGCAGACCACAATTCCAACCTCCAGAGCCCCTCGGCTGAGGTGGGGGACGACCTCATGGGTCAGTACGAGGAGCTGATTCGTACGCTGGGCAGCGACGAGACCGGGACTGGGGGGAGCAGCCATGTGAAAACGGTGGACAAAGAATTCCGGAATCCTGTTGTCACCCCCATGGAGGAGGACGAGGTGGACTTCAGCTCCTTCTCTGTGGATACGCCAGAGCTGGAGAAGCCGCACTCATCCCTGTTTGGGACCAAGCTCCGCAGTGGGAGCACTAGGAGCCATTCTGTGCCTTTTACAGGTAAGATAAAACAACACTCAGAAATAAAAGCCTTAACTTTTGTACAATATCTTCACCAGGTTTGAAGGTCAGCTCTCTAACACGTGTCAAGAATTTGCTGAAGAATCACAACGTGGTTATCTTACCATGCATTTGACTCATAGCGAGAGAGAGGCTTTACTCAGACTGTCAAACCTGGTTAAATTAAAGTAAGACAGATAAAACTTCAGTCTGAGTAAAGTCTCTCTCTCTCTTCCTGTGTAGATTGAAGTATTATCTGCCTTACTTTAAGGCTTGTTCTTGATCTTTAACCAGGTTTGACAATCTGAGTGAAGACTCTCTTTTTCTCTTCCTGTAGGGCCATTTGTCAGTGTGCTGTTGTCACGTCTGGAGAACATGCTGGATAACTCTCTCCATGTCAACCTCCTGCTGACTGGTATACTGGCCCAGCTGGCTGCCTACCCCCAGCCCCTGCTGCAATCCTTCCTCCTCAACACCAACATGGTGTTCCAGCCCAGCGTGCGCTCACTCTATCAGGTACAGATAGTGTGTGTGTGTGTGTGCGCGACTGTGAGTGTGACTGTCACCAGCCCAGTGTCCACTCCCGCTCCTAGATTCCATTAATTCTGTCAGTCTGTCTGTCCATTTATCGCTATGTATAGACTTTCAATCTGTCTGTCCATCTATCTCTATTTGTAGACTTTGTCTGTCTATCTGTATCCTTTGTTCTCTGAATGACTTTGAGGCAGATATGGACACAGTCCTACTGTTAAGATACTCCTCATAGACACTGCAATGCACGCCTACTCAAAACAGAGACAACTCTCTTAGTAAACATTTCACTCTGCTCCATTTAGTAAGCATTAGAGGTGTAAAAACATCCCCCCAAAAAAACTGTTTGCTTTTCTCCCTCATCTCTCTAAGCTGTTTAAACCTCTGGAGACTCATGAAACAACCAGAAAACCTGTTAGAAGTTCGAGAGGAGGGATCCGTTATGAATAGTATTAATTAGAGAGGAGATTATGAATACTCTGCGTTTGTCCTACATGGAACCTTATTCCCTATATAGTGCACTACTTTTAACCAGAGCCTTATGGACCCTGGGTAAAAGTAGTGCACTATATAGGGGATAGGGTGCCATTTGGGACGCAACCTATGAGCGGCGTACACTTAACGTGGCAATGAAAACAGAGTTCAAAATGGCTGTGAAACAAGTCTAGTGAGACTTTAACACAGTGTTTTTCTCTCCGCTGGCTGATTCATGCATAATTGAATAGAGGATGTGTAAACAAGTAAATCAAAATGGAATGGGGCCGTTTGAAAGCTCGCATTAAAGGGAATGTTTGGATGGGGATGAAAGGGGATGGCGAGTTGTTGACGTACAAACACTGGGTACTTCATTTTCATTAGGGTCCAGATTAAAAGAGGTGGATTGTTTGTCATGGAGATAAATGCGGTTTGGTTCTCTCATCATCAGTGTGTCTTGTTTTGCTTAATGTCCTTGTTTTGTCTGGTTTATGCCTCTGGTTTTGTTTTCAATCGTGTAATATGCTTTTATGCAAAAGCTACCTGTTTTACACCTGATAGTGTGTATTGCAATACTCTTGGCATCAAGTACGTAAAGCCTGTTGGCTTAATTCAGTCAAAACAAATTTATACTTTCTTTGATAAGGCGTCTTGCGCTGTGGAAATGCAATGATTGCATTCATTTTTCTCAGTAGAACAATACAATGTTTGTGTGCAAAAAAACAAAATAATTCAGCATGGTGATCTCATTGATCCACCATCTTGTTTCAATGTAAGCTCGCGAGATCAGGATAGCCGAATGAGACTACCTCATTGTAGCTTTGATACAATATTTATCGTGTACTTTCTGTGCTCTGGCAGCTACAGTGCCTTCAGAAAGTATTCACACCCCTTGACTTTTTGTGTCACTGATCTACACAAAATACCCCATAATATCAAAGTGGAATTTTGTTAGTAGAACATTTTTTTAAATTAATAAAAAAGGAAATGCTGAAATGTATTGAGTCTAAGTATTCAACCCCTTTGTTATGGCAAGTCTAAGTAAGTTCAGGAGTAAAAATGTGCTTAACAACTCACAAATTGAATGGACTCATTCTGTGTCCAATAATAGTGGTTAAAGGGTTTTCAAAATGACTACCCCAAACATACAATTATCTGTAAGGTCTCTCAATCGAGTAATACATTTCAAGCACAGATTCAAAGACCAGGGAGGTTTTCAATGCCTCGCAAAGAAGGGCATTGATTGGTAGATCAAATTTTAAAAAGCAAACGCTGAATATCACTTTGAGCATGGTGCTGTTATTAATTAGGCTTTGGGTGGTTTGTCAATACACCCAGTCATTACAAAGATACAGAAGTCCTTCCTTACTCATATGCCGGAGAGGAAGGAAACTGCTCAGGGATTTCACCATGAGGCCAATGATGATTTTAAAATGGTTACAAAGTTTAATGATTGTATAATGAGAAAGCTGAGAATAGATTGTGATAGGAGACAAATGAGTATGGATCAACAACATTGTAGTTACTCCACAATACTAACCTAAATGACAGACTAAAAAGAAGGAAGCCTGTATAGAATAAAAATATTCCTAAACATGCATTCTGTTTGCAACAAGACACTTAAGTAATACTGTAAAACATGAGGCAAAGAAAGGAACTTTTTGCCCTGAATACAAAGCTTTGTTTTGGGACAAATTCAACACAACACATGACTGAGTACCACTCTTCATATTTTTGAACATTATGTTGGCTGCATCATGTTATGGGAATGCCTGTCATCAGCAAGGACTAAGGAGTTTTTTAGGATAAAAAGAAACTGAACACAGCTAAGCAAAGGCAAAGTCCTAGAGGAAAACCTAATTCAGTCTTCTTTCCAACAGACACTGGGAGACTAATTCACCTTTCAGCAGGACAATAACATAAAACACAAGGCCAAATTTATACTGCCGGTGCTTACCAAGACGACATTGAATGTTCCTGAATGGCCGAGTTACAGTTTTAACTTAAATCGGTTTCAAAATCTATGGCAAGACTTGAAAATGGCTTTCTAGCAATGATCAACAACCAACTTGACAGAGCTTGAATAATATTTTTTATAATAATGGGTAAATATTGTACAATTCAGCTGTGCAAAGTTCTTAGAGACTTACCCAGAAAGACTCACAACTGTAATCACTGCCAAAGGTGATTCTAACACATATAGTCTCAGTGGGAGAATACTTATTTAATCAAGATGTATTAGTGTTTTATTTGTCATAAATGTTTTAATAAATGTTAGAATTTTTCTTCCACTTTGACATTAGAGTATTTGGTGTAGATTATTGACAAAAATTACAATTAAATCCATATTTAGTCCCTCTTTGTAACACAACCAAATTTAGAAAAAGTCTAGGAGTGTGAATACTTTCTGAAGGCACTGTATTTCCTGTCTGATGTTCTACTGATGTTACTATATATGTGTTTCCATATCAGGTACTAGCATCCCTTAAGAACCAGATAGAGCAGCAGGCCTCGACCAAGAAGGACTTCCCAGAGCTGATCACCTCCGCCCAGCACTGCCTCCTGGCCAGGGAGAGTTCACTCAAGGGTCAAGGTGAGACTTGATTGACTACAGTACCCATAATTCTCTGTCCTACATATCTGGTTCCATGTTAGTAAAGATGTTCTGAAGCTAACGTAATGGCTTCCCTGCCAGGATACATAGTGTTTATAACAACTGTATAACTGTGTACTGTTACTTACTGGTAGTATAAATGTTTTGTTTGAATAGACGTTGTTCAATGTTGAATTCTGAGCTTTATTGTCAGCTATCCTATGAGCATCATTAGAATGTCATTTAGGTCTGTTTTGTAGCCAATAGCCAGGTCATTGAGATTAGAATAGATACAGGCAAAGCTTCCAGAGGATTTGAGGCAATATCCTAGATCATAAGACCAGTAATGAGCCAAGCAATAACGTTGTTTCTTATCGCTGCAATGCAATGAAGCACCACTGAAAGATTAAAACTGTATCTGTGCTTAGTTTGTGTTGTGTTTGGTTCCTCCTTGAGGACTTGGAGAATATATTCAGCTTGGTCATGAAGCATATCAGCAATGGAGAAACAACAACCTGACGTTCTTCTTCTCATACTTCTCTAGTATACTGCATTCCCAATGGTTTCTCCCCACCATTTTATCTGCAAGCTTCTCTCTGAGCAAGGAATGTATTGGTATGAGATTGCATGAGATTTAAAAAGGAAAATGAGACTGATATAAAAGGGAGAATTTCTTCTTTCAAGCGGACCAACATGAGCTTGCTACAATGTCCAACTGCAGTTGAATGCTACTATTACTAATGTTTTATTTTTCATCTCTATTTACTTATCCTCCACAGATACAAACAGCGGAGACAGCCGAGAATGTTCCCCCCCGGAGGCAGGAAGGATGATGAAGAGCTCTCCTCCTCCCCAGCCCAAGACCATTTCCCTGGCCAGGACCGAGGTCTTCGCTACCGTCCTCTTCACAGAGTTCCTCAAAGAACTGGCGGCCATTGCGCAGGAGCACTCAATACTATCGCACGTCCCTATGGAGGAGTAACGATATAATAACATTGCAATAACGTTATAATAACATTTTAATGATGTTATGGTAACATTGTCTCACAGGGAAGGTGTGAGTGTCTGTCCCTGACCTTTTGTGTCCACTTGGGTCACTTTTAAACGTTTTAAACGTTTTTCATGTTTTCCAACACTACTTGATGAAGAACACTATACCTCTTGGATTGATTCACTCATCTTTTATCTCTCTCCCTGAGGTAGTTTTTAAATTGGGTTATATATATTTGAGGCTAATATATTTTTCCAAACCAAAATATAAAAACGTCGGGCTCTGATGTACAGTAACACATAACTTACAGGAATCTCTCACCCATTTGATGCATTTGCCATTGATACCCTCAGACAGACTCGTGTATATTGTTCTGCCCTCAGAGAGTTGTATGCATAGGCCTATGTCATATCCAAGGAGCAGGTCATGTGATTTATAATGACTGGAAAGTACTGACCTACTTCAAGCCTTTGGTGGAATCCCTGCACCAACCAATAAGAATGCTGAAATGGAAACGTGGGGCTAATCGACCAAAGACTGAATAGAATGGAACAGGCTGAATGGAACAATGGGAAGTTAATGATACACAAAGGACACATAATCTATCCCTTTAGGCTTTTAGACTTACAATATTGCATTCATAAATGTCAATGTATTGCCCTGGTAGCAACAGCCTCTCCAGTGACCAGCTCTAGTTGTCTTGTAGTGATGGCCACCATACAATGGGGAATTATACGTGGCCTTACCGAAATCTCTGTTGGTGCCGTGTTGTCACCCTGGGGTTGCATGCTGTACTGGAAATAATCAGGAGCCTAATTTTCAGGATCTCTCCCTGCGGAGTATTCATCTCTAATCAAATGTTATTTGTCACCTGCTTTGTAAACAACAGGTGTAGACTAGCAGTGAAGTGCTTACTTACGGGCCCTTCCCAACAATGCAGAGAAAGAAAATAGAGAAATGGTGGAAAAGTAATAAATCCACAATAAGTAACACTAACTTGGCTGTTAACACGGGGTACCAGTAACAAGTACCCTAGCAGCACCACTAAACTACTGGTTAGCGCGTTGGTGTTAGAAGTGGGATGCTAGTGGGAGTCCCATTCATCTCATACTTACTTTATGAGTTGGTGTAGACCATGGCATTCTCTAATGCTATGTATTTGGTGGTCGTTGTTGTTCAAAACTCTTGACTGAAGGAGAGGCCTAGTAAGTTAGACGATCAGGCTCACTGTACAAAACAAGTTTGTGTGTCGCTAAATACCTTAAATCAAAGACTTTCTTTGTTCAATAGACATATTTCAGTTATGTTAGGTTTTCAATGCACATTAGATATTCAATCTGGAAGTTGTTTTTTTAATTTAGGGGTGCACTTCAGGACACTGAGTTCTTCTGACGTCAATTCTCAATGCTGCGGCTAACTCCATTTTCCCATGGTGCACCAGGTCCTGTCCACTGAATGCACGTTATTTATAATGATATCTCTCTAAAAGGAGCTTTCCATATCAGGGTGATGCATTCAATGTTCGCATCCAAAACAGCACCTTATTTCCTATGTAGTGCACTACTTTTGACCATATAAATCAAGAGTAGTGCACTACATGGGGTAATGGGTGCCGTTTGGGAAGCCCTCAATGTCTTAGCCTTATTTTAGTACCTTTTGTATACAATTGGGAATAATAATCAAAGAAGCAGCACACTATGCAAATCATTATTGATATTTGAGGTATAAGAGTACTTTATTACGTTTTGTTTCCTGATGGGGTTGGTATTTAATACATAATGTACTTAATGTCACAATAATGGAACTGTTTTGTAGAGAGAGGTTCTATTGCCATATTTTTTCACAGTTGTAACTTGAGTTGTTCTGTCTTCTCGTTGCTGTATAGGGAATGCATGTTTCTTGTATGTTTTTATGAGTCAAGTTGGGAAAATTGGAATACATCACTGTTGGTTTGTTCATTGATGATTTGGCACATTCATTTTAGCATTGAGTGTTGGCCAACTCTCACAGGAAGACGAGGGTAGCCTGAAATCCAAGCTGATACGCTCCATTTAAAGTTTGAATTCCAGACTAAGACATGGTCTACCATTAGCAACAAATAAATAGCCTTTGATTTTAATGGACTTTTTTATTTAAGGTTTTGATTTCAACCAAGGAGACATTTTGTAACAATGCCTGTCCCTATTAAATCGATATGTTAGGGAAGAACTACCTAAAAATTGGTGCCTGAATTTTGTTTGTTTACAGTGTCTACTCTGGGCTAAGCATGGTCATGTTCAGTAGGCATAAAAGTGAGCTTATCCATTTAGAAATGCTCTTTTTTGTTTTCTGTTGCAAAACTTTTTCCTATGGTGCATCCTAAT
This sequence comes from Oncorhynchus clarkii lewisi, assembly GCF_045791955.1. Taxonomy (NCBI): domain Eukaryota; kingdom Metazoa; phylum Chordata; class Actinopteri; order Salmoniformes; family Salmonidae; genus Oncorhynchus; species Oncorhynchus clarkii. The sequence continues at coordinate 11,532,312 of NC_092165.1, forward strand.
GAACGTGGATGCAGCTGCAAAGTCAAAAATATACCACTGTCTGCTCGAACTAGTCCACAAATTGGTCCGATGGACAGTTATGGAATGCATCATTTCTTGCCATTGCTAAATTTGGTGATGTACTCCATATTCTCTTGTAGTAGAATGTTGTGTGGAGCACATTTATTTTAACCAAATTTAGAGACACAGTTCTCTTCAGTTGCGTAGAGGTTTAATTCCAAAGAGAAGTAGTCTAGTTTCTCCCTTTCTACAACTATTAGCATCCATTTTAGATGTCAGCGATGACCTTGTCAGGTTACTCCAGTGTGTATTCTTCTGTCATTAAAGTCAGAGGTTCCAAGAAATGATTATTTTAATAAAGACATCTATTAAGTGTAGTCTTTATAATACTTTTTTTTATTGAAGAACAGATAGATATGTCATGTGTTTTGACTTGACAGCTTCTCTACCCAAATGTATATTTTAGCTTCACCTCGGCAAAGTGAAATGCAAAACACAGGGAAAACACATTTTTCCTTCCTCTTCTTTCACCCAGAAGTGGTTGTGTTTTCAATGGTTTGTTCAGTGGACTCCACTGGCCTCGTTTAGTAAACAATCCCCCCTCTATCCCTGGTCATACCTGATTCTAACATGCAGCCTTTGTCCTGATCTTTTCCAATTCTGATTGTGGCCACATTTTTGGACGATTAAAAAAACGCATTGTGATCAGATCGAAGTGTACACGGACAAGATCAGGATGAATGTTAACAGCAGGTATAAACAGGGCTTCTGACAGCCATTCATCCAGTGACCCAGCTTCTGTTCAAAAATAGGTCTTCTTCACAGGCACTGAAACAGCAGCCAGCCACAAACCCTATTTTAAAATCAAGAAGTCCAATTGTGTTATGTACAATACCTCTTTTATATAGGTCACTGCATACGGCATTCAATAGAAACAAAGGGGATGAATGGGAGGCAACTACCTACGTTACCAAACTGAAGTCGCATGCACACAGCCAACTAGTATTGAATTACTGCGTGATTTGACAAAACCCAATATTCAAGCCATCTGAATGTAAAAGAGATGCCTAACTCTAGAGAGCTAAAGGCCAATATGTCTCAGTATTGCAGGTTACAGTATGTATCTCCTTCACTTGACAGCCACAAGGGGGTGCTCACTACTCATGACTACTTCCTCTCCTTTGACTGAACACTGACCTCTAAATCATTCCTAATCCGATCCATTTTAGAGGAAGTATCAGGAGATACATTGCATATAGTACTTCAGTCCTCTGTTTCTCTCCTGATTCATTTCAGTGCTGCCAGAGGACAGTGATAAAAGCAGAAAGATGACTTCTGGGACGACTCCCAAACTGCCTGGTAATGGGCCATGCCTTTATTAGCTATGTTCTGCCATTGGTGGGTCCAGAGTGTTCCAAACTGCTAAGGGATTCCAGAATGGCTCTGCTTAAAGTGTGATTATCATGGAGGATGTGTATGCCATTCCCTTGACAGTTTTAGATGAAGTGTGTGTTCGGGAGGGGATAAGTGTGCACACTCCAAAGAGAATTAGAATATATTTATGTACACAAATAAAGTAATAATACAACTGCAACAACTTAAAGGCGGGTACGGTGCCAGAAGACAACATGACAGACAGTTGATTTAGCAACAATAATCCTCTTGACCAGAGGACATAACTATGATGACGCCATAAAGATGTCATGCTTGCTGCCTCTTGGACCAGTTTGATATTCCACCAAGCATATAAAAGTTGAGGCAGTCAAGGTGGCCAAAGACAGTGTTAGTCCTCAGGATGTCTTCTGCTCCAGGATGGCCCGTACCAGGACTGGGTCAGCCCTGCCTTTAGTCTCCTTCTGGACCAGACCCATGAGCTTGTTCAGAACCTTCTTGTTCCCACTGCGGATGGCTTGGACCTGTAGGGGGAACAGTAGCAGCACAAATACTTATGTTTGCATTTAATTTATTGATCATCAACAGAATTCTATCAAGACTGGCTACTAGCAAAAAGTCAATGAGCCTGTACACTCCAAGCTCATCATTAAGCTCAGGGACCTGGGTCTGAAACCCGCTCTGTGCAACTGGGTCCTGGACTTCTTGACGGAACGCCCCCCAGGTGGTGAAGGTAGGAAACACCTCCACTTCGCTGATCCTTAACACAGGGGCCCCACAAGGGTGGGCGTACACATCACTGATAATCTGAAATGGTCCACCCACACAGACAGTGTGGCGAAGAAGATGCAACAGCGCCTCTTCAACCTCAGGAGGCTAAAGAAATGTGGCTTGGCCCCTAAGACCCTCACAAACTTTTACAGATGCACCATTGAGAGCATCCTGTCGGGCTGAATCACCACCTGGTACGGCAACTGCACCGCCCCTAACCGCAGGGCTCTTCAGAGGGTGGTGTGGTCTGCCCAACACATCACCAGGTGCAAACTACCTGCCCTCATTGTGGCAGCTCTTTTCCAGGGAGGCCTCACCTGGTCTGGGTGTGAGTCCACCACCTTCTGGCAAATCCTGTGGATCTCTGTGCTGTCGTTGACCATCCCCAGGTCCTGCTCCTTGACGATCTGCTGGGCCGTTTTACCTGGGGTCTTCCACAACACTTGGAACACCTGTAAGGAGCAATGAAACACTCAGGTTAAACCCCAATTGAAAATTATATAATATAAGCTGAGGGTACAAAACATTAAGGACACCTTCCTAATATTGAGTTGCACCCCCCTTTGCCCTCAGAACAGCTACAATTCATCAGGACATGGACACTACAAGGTGTTGAAAGCATTCCATAGGGATGCTGGCCCATGTTGACTCCAATGCTTCCCACAGTTGTGCCAAGTTGGCTGGATGTCTTTTGGGTGGTGGACCATTCTTGATACACACGGGAAACGGTTGAGGGTGAAAAACCCAGCAGCTTTGCACTTCTTGACACACTCAAACCAGTGCGCCTGTCACTTACTACCATACCCCGTTCAAAGGCACTTAAATCTATTGTCTTGCCCAATCACCCTCTGAAGGCTTAAAAATCTTTAACCCGTCTCCTCCCCTTCATCTACACTGATTGAAGTGGATTTAACAAGTGACATCAATAAGGGATCATAGCATTCACCTGGATTCACCTGGTCAGTCTGTGTCATGGAAAGTGTTAATAATATTTTGTACACTCAGTAACACATGGACTTTGCATTAAATGTTTTGGATGTTATGCCATTTTGTTATCTCTCACCTGCTTGGCGATAGAAGAAGAGATTTGTCCATTCTCCTGGAGATTCAGTATCTGGGCTAGAGCTTGAGGAGAGATCGGACTGAGAGAGAGAGACACATATGTGAGAGAGCGAGACAGATATGAGAGAGAGAAGGAAGAGAGAGAGACAGATATGAGAGAGAGAAGGAAGAGAGAGAGATATGAGAGAGAGAGAGAGAGACAGATATGAGCGAGAGAAGGAAGAGAGAGAGACAGATATGAGAGAGAGAGAGACAGATATGAGAGAGAGAAGGAAGAGAGAGAGAGAGAGAGAGAGACAGGTATGAGAGAGAGAAGGAGAGAGAGAGAGAGAGAGAGACATGAGAGAGAAGGAAGAGAGAGAGAGAGACAGATATGAGAGAGAGAAGGAAGAGAGATAGAGACAGATATGAGAGAGAGAAGGAAGAGAGAGAGAGAGAGACATATGAGAGAGGGAAGAGAGAGAGAGAGACATGAGAGAGAGAAGGAAGAGAGAGAGAGAGCGAGAAGGAAGAGAGAGAGAGACAGATGAGAGAAGGAAGAGAGAGAGAGAAGGAAGAGAGAGAGAGAAGGAAGAGAGAGAGAGAGAGATATGAGAGAGAAGGAAGAGAGAGAGAGACAGATATGAGAGAAGGAAGAGAGAGAGAGACAGATATGAGAGAGAGAAGGAAGAGAGAGAGAGAGAGACATGAGAGAGAGAAGGAAGAGAGAGAGAGAGAGAGAGACATATGAGAGAGAGAAGAGAGAGAGAGAGAGAGAGACATATGAGAGAGAGAAGAGAGAGAGAGAGAGAGAGACATGAGAGAGAGAAGGAAGAGAGAGAGAGAGAGAAGGAGAGAGAGAGAGAGAGAGAGACATGAGAGAGAGAAGAGAGAGAGATAGAGAGAGAGAAGGAAGAGAGAGAGAGAGAGAGAGAGATATGAGAGAGAAGGAAGAGAGAGAGAGACAGATATGAGAGAAGGAGAGAGAGAGACAGATATGAGAGAGAAGGAAGAGAGAGAGAGACAGATATGAGAGAGAAGGAAGAGAGAGAGACAGAAGGAAGAGAGAGATATGAGAGAGACAGAGAAGGAAGGAAGAGAGAGAGATGAGAGCGAAGGAAGGAAGAGAGAGAGATGAGAGAGAGAAGGAAGAGAGAGAGATATGAGAGAGAGAAGGAAGAGAGAGAAGGAAGGAAGGAAGAGAGAGAGAGAGAGACATGAGAGAGAAGGAAGGAAGAGAGAGAGAGAGAGACATGAGAGAGAGAAGGAAGAGAGAGAGAGAGAGAGACATATGAGAGAGAGACATATGAGAGAGAGAAGGAAGAAAGATAAGGAAGAGAGAGAGAGAGAGAGAGACAGAAGGAAGAGAGAGAGAGACAGATATGAGAGAGAAGGAAGAGAGAGAGAGAAGGAAGAGAGAGAGAAGAAGAGAGAGAGAGAGAAGGAAGAGAGAGAGAAGGAAGAGAGAGAGAGACAGATATGAGAGAAGGAAGAGAGAGAGAGAAAAGGCACAGGAGATGTCATTAGACCCAGTCTGTCCTCTCCTGTGTGACAGTGTGATGGTGTCTATCTACCCCGGAGTCACTGTGCTTATAATGAGAGGCTATTTGGCCCCGTCTCTCTCTGTGACAGCCCATTGCCACCTACAGGGCACATGATCATCAGTGCTGTCACGAATCCCAGAGTCAGACACACACTGAGCCAGAGACACACAGTCACATACACACTGACTGAGTTATGAACGGAAATATGGCTAAACAAACAACAAACACGTGAATCCACACAGAGTCAACATCCACTCTCGCTTTTTTCAAAATGACAAAAGGCACACAAACATCCACGAGTTCTCAGACAAAGACATGAAGCAAGACACATCATACTTTACTCTGTTTGATCAGTCTTAGAACAGTCTGGAGTGTAGGATAAAAACAGCCCTCTTTAAACACTCAGCTTATTACCCAGATATATTCTCTATTCACATCCACTGTCTGCCACAGTAATAATGGAAGGAATCAACATGAAGATAGATAGGAAACATCGCAGGGAAAAAGCACATAAATGATGCTTCCAGTATGGAAATGATTTCAGGCCTCCGTCTAGCCAAGATGTTGGATCCTGAGATAGGATCTTCAACATGGGGTTTGAAGTCAATGCAAGACTGAAAAGAGGAGAACAGAGGAGGAAGGGGAGGAGGGACACATGATAGGAGTTCGGGAGGAGGGGAGGGAGAAGAGGGCGAAACAAGATGAAGGATGTAGAGGAAGAATGATAGGGATGAGGTGGAGAGGAGAAAGAGAATGACTGAGGCTAGAGTAGGACGCAGAGGAAGAGGATGAGGAAGAGGACGACTGAGTGTCTCACCTCTGGCTGACACTCAGGTTCTGTTGATGGAGAAGGCCCTGCAGCTCGTTCATCACCCAGCCAATCACCTTTCTCGGCCCAGCCTTGGTCTCCCTGACGACGGCCTCAAAGTAGTCCATCAGCCCGTCCTCATTCTACAACAGGAGACCCAATGAAACACACTCAATTATACTGTATATACAACAATTTTTTTGCAGGACAGAGGCAGAAGTGCAGACAGGGTAACTGGCTGTGCAAGAATAGGTTATTTTGGGTAGTTATTAAATTGAGAGACAGTGGGGGAGAGAGTACAATGGAGAGATAAAGGAAGAGGGGGAGAGAGGGGGAGGGAGAGAGACAGACAGGAAGACAGAAGATAAAAGCCAGAGAGATGGAGTGAGAAACCTACCTACCATCAATTATAATTAACTTGCTCAGTTGGACGTTAACAGACACGTCTACATACTGTAGTAGTCACTCACCACCAGGGTGAAGCTGTGTTCGGGGAGGATGCCGTAGGTCTCCACCAGCCTCTGCCTCCTGACGCTGGGCAGCTCCGGCAGCCTCTCCCTCACCTCCTCCAGAACCACCACCTGGCTGGGGGCAACACCAGGGGGGGCTGTAGAGCACGCCTCGTACACCATCAGAGGAGGCAGGTTGGGCTCCGGCATGAACCTGGGGGGAAGTGAGAAAGATGGAAAGAGAAAAAAAGAGAGCGAGGGAGAGAGAATAGGTGGGAGAGAGAAGAGATAGGAGAGGTGAGAGCGAGGGGAGAGAGAAAAGGTGGGAGAGAGAAGAGAGAGGAGAGGAGGAGAGGTGGGAGAGGGGAGAGAGAAAAGGTGGGAGATAGAAGAGGTGGGAGAGAGGAGAGGTGAGAGAGAGGAGAGGTGAGAGAAAAAAGGTGGGAGAGAGAAGAGAGAGGAGAGGTGAGAGCGAGGGGAGAGAAAAGGTGGGAGAGAGGAGAGGTGGGAGAGAGAAGAGAGAGGAGAGGTGATAGAGAGGAGAGAGGAGAGGTGGGAGAGAGGAGAGGTGAGAGAGAGAGGTGAGAACGAGAGGAGAGAGAAGAGAGGAGAGGTGGGAGAGAGGAGAGAGCGAGGGGAGAGAGAAGAGAGGAGAGGAGAGGTGGGAGAGCGAGGGGAGAGAGAAGAGAGATGGGAGTGCATGTGTGACAGAGGGAGCACCCAGAGCGAGCACGGTTAAAGACAACAGAGGAGAGAGGGAGGAGAAAGAGAGGGAGGAGTGAGATAAGAGAAGATCGAGGGAGCTGTTATCAGCAGTAGAGAAAGATAAGAGGAGTGCTGGCTATCTCTGCAGGCCTCTTAGACGACAGTGTCACACGGTCAGACAGAGGGCTGTCTCTACACACAAAACACACACACACATACACTTGTGTGACTGCGTCGCACGCTTACTCTTCGTCACAATTCTTGCTAACTGATGTGTTAGGGACACGGGGTGGCGCATGTTTATCGGTATGTTCATCTACTGGGCCCCTTCACACGATGACCTCTCTCCTCTCCATCCTGTCTCGCTCCCCCTCTTCTCTCCATGCAGGCCCTACAGCGGTGATCGTATCATACCACACACCATGCTGGAGGCTGTGCTGCTAGAACATACTGAAGTGAACATGAGTTGTACTCACCTGTAGTCCTGAAGGCCCTCCTTGTCTCTCATTGGAATGGTGTGACTGTAAAACAGAGAGACACATGTTATGGCTTTGAGGTACTGTATAACAATAGTGTTTCGCTCGTTACAACAGTTACTACGGCAGATTGTTCATGTTGAAGAGGCTGTAACTATGGGCGAGGGCCACAGGTGTGAGGTGAGGGGCTCCCAGTCATTCTGTCTATTTCTGGACCATGACAGAGCTGTGGGCCTTTGCTGTCAGACACACTTCATCAGGCCCAGCGCACGCACACTCACACACACGATGGTGTTATAGGCAGGTTGACGTTTATTGTCATGAGTCTTGTCCTGGAGGCAGAACTGAGCGATTTCCCCTTAGATAGGCCAGCTGCAAAGTCACAATTGGCTTTTTGTTCTTCATTTAAGGTTAGTGTTAGGCATCAGGATATTAGCAGTGTGGTTAAGGTTAGGTTTAAATTCAGATTTGATGACTTTGTGACTGTGCCAGCTATTAACTGCTCTGCAGAGCTGCCTCCAGTACAAGATTCATGACGAAAAACGCTAACTTGCACATTAGAGGCAGGCCCCAGCTGTGTGAAGAGCAGCTCATTTCATGGGCTTGACAACCATCGCTAGCACACTGGTCCACAACACCAGACACTGACTGACTCCAAGTGGCCTCATTCATCATCCGTAGTTACTAAAACGTTTTCAAATCAACCCCAGAAGAGAGAATGTCTTGAGATCAAATATCAACACAGGAGATGGGAATACAGTGTTTAATTATGGGGGGGGGGTTAATATCTGACCCAAATAATTATTAAAACTCTGAAGAGACGCATCCTGTGTACATTGTACCGTATCCCGTGAAACATCATATTCTTAGTCAATAGCCATTTTTGACATGTTATCAGAAACACTCTCACTGTGACGTAATGGGACTTGTCGGCTTGACTTGGTTCGAGGGTTGGTTCTAGAAGCCTCTTACCCAGTCTTGCCATCAAACGACCGTGTCTCATTCTGCACTGTGCCGCCGCTCTCAAGGACAAACATCTGTCTCTGGATCTCATAGTCTGTTGATGAAAATACACAAACACACACACACACGGCCTGATCAGAAGCAAGCATCCAGCCAACTGGCACGGCGTTAGATTCTCCCAACATCTGCCATGACACATGGCCCTGCCTGAAGTCTCCTAACTGTTGCTACAGTAGTTCTCTGTGACAAATGACTATCTGGAGTTTGGACTTTTAAAAACCCTTTATCACTTCTCTACACTAAGCTAAAATGGAAGTCTACTCTTGGGATAAATAATGAAAGTGGCCAAGTCACTTCGTATCACACGAACTGTTAATGGCCTGCTGCTCCTGGTGAAGAATTTCAATGGCCCCTATGACTCTCCACCGTCTCCAGTATGTTGGAGAGAAAAGAAAGATGGGAAACTCTGTAGAAGTGGAATTAGTGTTGATGGGAAATCTATTGTTCTGTAGAAAGCCAATTTAGCCTAAGTTAGGCATGCAAACTGTGTGCTCAGTTGTTCACTGAAACAAATGGTCAATAAAGTTGTATTCTATATCTTCCTGAGTTTGTGTGGGTAGGAAAGGCCTCGTGCTTTCTAGTCAATGTTAACGATCCCTGTACACTAAACGTCTCTTCAGAAGCCTTTCCATCTTCAGTTCCTGTCAACAGAAAGCCTGTTTCTCTGATTCCTGTGGGCAGAGAGAGTGACGACTGCCTTCAGGGATAAAACACCTCAGAAAGAACAAATCATGGAAAGACGTATGAAGTTTTGGCAGTTACTTCACTGACTTGTCTGAGTGAACATTTACTCAGAGGAACTCAGATAAGGCCGGTTGTGTGTGTGAGCCTCATTTCTGTGTGTGTGTGTATGTTTGTGTCTCACGGTGTCTCTAATCTTTGACTCCCAGTTAGACTTGCAGTGCACGCATAATTACACAGCCCTCCGTCAGACGACTGTTTCAGAAAAATGACAGCCCATAAAAAGGATTCCATGCTGTTCACTCTTTTTCTGTGCGTGTGTGTGTGTGTGTGTGTGTGTGTGTCTATATTTCCCTGAGTGTTCATCCAACTAGCCTATTCCAGACCCACTGGGTCGTGACCGCTTCACTTCAGTACCTCCACTAAACCCCCACCAATGACAATGAGGATATACCCTTCACACACTATTGTGCCAACCTGAACCAAACTGTTCTGGCTCAGATATTGTCTTATTCACATGGTCCTTTTCAGCACGGTTCCAGCAACTATGGTGAAGGCTTTAACCAGGCCAGCTTGGTACAGCTTGGTTTGGCTCGGTTCAGTTTGGCCAGAGACTCTCTATAATATAGTCTATGTAATGACGAGATGGTCTTGTCTCTGCCCTAACAATGGGAGTTGTTGTCGCAAAGGCGGAAAGGCAGGCAGATTCACGTGTGAAAAATACTCAAACTCCAATATAAAATAATTTTCTCAAAGTTGCTGAGATGCCACGTGCATCCACTTACTTTTATATATGTATATATATATATATATATATATATATGTGGAAAACCCCTTCAAATTAGTGGACACCAGTTGCTGACAGGTGTATAAAATTGAGCACAAAGTCAAGCAAGCATTAGCAGTAGAATAACCTTACTGAAGAGCTCAGTTACTTTCAACGTGGCACTGTCATAGGATGCCATCTTTCCAACAAGTCAGTTTGTCAATATTCTGCCCTGCGAGACTTGCCCCGGTCAACTGTAAGTGCTGTTATTGTGAAGTGGAAATGTCTAGGAGCAACAACGGCTCAGCCGCAAAGTGGTAGGCCACACAAGCTCACAGAATGGAACCGGCGAGTGCTGTAGCGCGTATAAATTGGCTGTCCTCGGTTGCAACACTCACTACCAAGTTCCAATCTGCCTCTGGAAGCAACATCAGCACAATAACTGTTCGTCAGGAACTTCATGAAGTGGGTTTCCAAGCTGAGCAGCCGCACGGACATGGAAACACACAAGCCTAAGATCACCATGCGTAATGCTAAGCATCGGCTGGAGTGGTGTAAAAAAGTGGCAACGCATTCTCTGGACAGACGAACCTGGGTTTGGCGGATGCCAGGAGAACGCAACCTGCCCCAATGCATAGTGCCAACTGTCAAGTTTCTTGGAAGAGGAATAATGGTCTGGGGCTCTTTTTCATGGTTCGGGCTAGGCCCCTCGGTTCCAGTGAAGGGAAATCTTAACGCTTCTAGTTCTAGACGATTCTGTGCTTCCACTTTGTGGCAACAGTTTGGGGAAGGCCCTTTCCTGTTTCAGCATGACAATGCCCCCGCGCACAAAGCGAGGTCCATACAGAAATAGTTTGTCGAGATCGGTGTGGAAGAACGTGAATGGCCTGCACAGAGCCCTGACCTCAACCTCATCGAATACCTTTGGTATGAATTGGAACGCCGACTGTGAGCCAGGCCTAATCGCCCAACATCAGTGCCGACCTCACAAATGCTGTTGTGGCTGAATGGAAGCAAGTCCCCGCAGCAATGTTCCAACATCTAGTGGAAAGCCTTCCCAGAAGAGTGGATGCTTTTATAGCAACAAAAGGGGGGACCAACTCCATATTAATGACCATGATTTTGGAATGAGATGTTCGACGAGCAGGTGTCCACATGCTTTTGGCCATGTAGTGTATATCAGTACATTCGTAACAACCTAAACATTATGCAACTTCTATTAGGTCAAATAAGCCTCACTTAGAAAATTAGCTATCACATTTTTTTTCTTACCAGATCCAACACTCTCTCATAGACCTCCATACAAAAACAATCCCTACTTGGTGTACTTATCGCCGCATTCTCGCGTGGACAGAAGCTTCTCGCTTCGCCTCCGGTTTGGCTCAGTATTGTGAAAAGCCCTCTGCAGCACTCACCTATGGCCCTGGCCAGATTGCGGGCACTGTTGATGTTCTTGACCTCAGTCCTGATGCCCCAAGGATCCCCAGGTCTGTGGACGGACACGTTGGCATCCACTCTCAGCTGGCCCTCTATAGGAAGAGAGAAGGTATGAGACAGCTGGCACTCTATAGGAAGAGAGAAGGTATGAGACAGCTGGCACTCCATAGGAAGAGAGAAGGTATGAGACAGCTGGCACTCTATAGGAAGAGAGAAGGTATGAGACAGCTGGCACTCTATAGGAAGAGAGAAGGTATGAGACAGCTGGCACTCTATAGGAAGAGAGAAGGTATGAGACAGCTGGCACTCTATAGCAAGAGAGAAGGTATGAGACAGCTGTCCCTCTATAGGAAGAGAGAAGGTATGAGACAGCTGGCACTCTATAGGAAGTGAGAAGGTATGAGACAGCTGGCACTCTATAGGAAGAGAGAAGGTATGAGACAGCTGTCCCTCTATAGGAAGAGAGAAGGTATGAGACAGCTGGCACTCTATAGCAAGAGAGAAGGTATGAGACAGCTGTCCCTCTATAGGAAGAGAGAAGGTATGAGACAGCTGTCCCTCTATAGGAAGAGAGAAGGTATGAGACAGCTGTCCCTCTATAGGAAGAGAGAAGGTATGAGACAGCTGTCCCTCTATAGGAAGAGAGAAGGTATGAGACAGCTGGCACTCTATAGCAAGAGAGAAGGTATGAGACAGCTGTCAATATAGAGGCTCTCTGGATGTTTACTTGTTGCCAAAGAAAAATAAACTGTTAGTTTTATTGTAATTAAAATATAATATTTATGATGATAATATAATATTTTTAACCTATTTTACCTAATGTTCTAATAATTTTTTAGAGCCCCTGTCAGTCACATGCCCTTACAATCGTCCCCCCCCCAATACGGTGCCCCTGTGTCCAATGCAGGCCTCCCCACCAGCCATGGTTCCCTGGTGTGTCAGTTAGTGTGTGTGTGTAAAATGCAGGCCTTCCCACCAGCCATGTTTCCCTGGCAGGTCCCTAGAGCCTGCAGTATGAGCTGCATCTCTCTGACGGCTGCTGCTGCCTCCTCTCCACAACTCATGTCTGGCTCCATCACCAACTCCATCAGACCCACACCTGGAGGGAGAGAGAGATGTTACATACACTCCCCATATGCCTACATAGGATTTGGCTAGCCAGTCCCTGTTCTATCTAGATCTGTATATACTAGTTGGAGCTCTGTGGTAGACTCCTCTTGGAGTCTATGAGTTTTTAAACTCTATGGTACCTGCTCTGTTGAGGTACACCGATGGGAAGCTAAACTCCATCTACCTGCTCTGTTGAGGTACACCGATGGGAAGCTAAACTCCATCTACCTGCTCTGTTGAGGTACACCGATGGGAAGCTAAACTCCATCTACCTGCTCTGTTGAGGTACACCGATGGGAAGCTAAACTCCATCTACCTGCTCTGTTGAGGTACACCGATGGGAAGCTAAACTCCATCTACCTGCTCTGTTGAGGTACACCGATGGGAAGCTAAACTCCATCTACCTGCTCTGTTGAGGTACACCGATGGGAAGCTAAACTCCATCTACCTGCTCTGTTGAGGTACACCGATGGGAAGCTAAACTCCACCTACCTGCTCTGTTGAGGTCTATAAGGGTCTGGTTCCTGTAGTCATCGTGGAGGCTCTTGCCACTGTCCTGCTCTAACTGGATCTGTTTGATCCGGACACTCTTGGTGACCACCGCGTTCCTTTTACGGCCCCCCAGGTGACTGTAGGTCAGGGTGCCGTCCACCGCGATGGGCAGCCTCTGTTGGGTGATCTGGTAGCCCGCCTGGATGGAGGAAACACATGAAACTGGAAAAGGTCAATTTTGTGTGATTGCTTCAGCTGTCTAAATGGGTCTCATTTATCAGATATGTAATAGCCTAGTCTCATATGCTGTATAAACTTGACATTTGGCATGACAACGATTATAGGTATTACCTCGCTAACAGATCTGGGACCAGGCTTAGGTATTTAATTACAGCCACTATATAATACAATTAAGTCATAATACCGAAATAAACTTGGCCTGCATAATCAACGATTTACCATTACAATTAACTTGGAAATAACTTTAAATATTTCAAGGGGTCAAGAGTGTTAAGAACAAAATAGCAATATATGCATTAAACATGAGCTAAGATTCAGCCATTAGTTAGTTACTTAGGGGAGGGATAATACGTCCCTAAAACGGGTTACTCCAACTCATTATTATGCGGTTGGAATATTATTGTTGTTTCGTTGAGAGGGGTTCAAAGTCACAAAAGCGAACTGAATGAATATTTTATCTGTTCTGTTATTCTGAAGAGCCACTGTGCTGCCTGCCGCTATTCCACAAGTGAGTACGGTAGCACTATGTCCCGTTGCCACGGCAACCATCGCTAGAAAAGACTAAACATTCATCATACTTATTGGCATGCCGACGAAGAAGAAGAAAGGGAAGGAATAAATATGAGCAAAGAAAAAGGAGAGAAAAAAGTGAATTAGCCATAACCATCTGTGTGTTGTACTGTACCCGATCAACAAATCAATCACTGGCAACAAACACAAGCATAATGGACCACAGGAGGCATTCCATTTTGTCTCAGCGGTGTACTATAAATACAGGATTATAGCATTAAAAGATGCTGATTTCTCCCTTTCTAGAATATTCAAATTCTCTCATAGAGCTCTGTCAGTGTCAATGCAAATGTTATTCATTAGCGCAAGTACCTCCTAGTTAACATACTGTATGCATTGCTGTTCACACACAGGCTACGTTAGTTAGCTTAGCACCCACCAAAATAGTGGAGCATTTGCAATCCCGGCATAATCAGTGAAGAGGTGTTGGTGCTTTGTATAATGAAGGGCAGCTGAAGTTGGATGCAGACCAGTGGTGGTATAAAACTGCTACTGGAAGCCTCTGGGTCCTTCTAGTCACACCCCAGCCCCAAAACCTAATGAGCAGTCTGGTATTAAAGCACTCAGTCGGTTCAGGAAAGTAAATCCCAACCCGAGAGCTCTCTCTCCAAATAGACTCCTATTTGTCGTTTTCAGATTCAGTTCACTGAACCTAAGCTGCCTTCAACGGATTCATGATTCGATGCACCAAACCTATTCCCCTCTACAACCCTTGATTCAACTAGCCCTACCTATTGTACATCCACGTCCCCACAAACAGATCCATTTGAGTCATTAAATAGTCGTCAGGGATAACATCTGCACAGAAAACACTCCAAAAAAGTAGAATTATGCATATCCGCTAGTAGCTTAGTGTGAAGCTGCTGGTGCATGTTATTAAGAAGAGGCTAGCTGTTATAACAGAACACCTGCCTGCCACTTCAATTCATTCCTGCTGCTGGTCAGGCAAGCGCATCATAAATCATGTAATGAGCAGCAGTGCGTTCGTTGTGTGAAATTAAATCATGGAACACATCAATAATGCACAACTCCATATATGTGTTCTTAATAAATGCATGTTTTTTTAATGTCCTCGTTCTCTCTACTTCAATAGGCTGCTAGTAAAATAATTGAATAGAGAATGTGCTGCTTAATGTTTCACTCATCATGGCTATTATTTTCTCTGTCTACATATCATGAAGAGAGCATGAACATCCCTCCCAACTGAATTTAACGCATTAGCATGATTCATTATGCAATACAGGCCTTTTACTCTCCATCCCTGTTCCCTGTCTATTTCCCAGGCCTGGTAAAACACAAGTGTTGTCTACAGGGTAAGCAAAAACATATTTATAAGCATTGGTACCACTTGTGGGCATGGTGAACATTTAAATCTTAACTGGCACTATCGTTTCAACAGCGCATGTTTTAACATAACCCAGAGAGAGGTGATGCAACACTCAGTAAGCAGACTGGAAATCTACAACGGGGAAACAAGATGAGGTGGGATTTGGGAATAATCCTTCGGCTTCATGCTGGGATTTCACCCCTGGGGTACATGTCGGAGCTTTTGAAATCAATAATCTACCTCTGCTGTGGGCAAGGATTATGCAGCTGTAGACTCACGATAACATCATTACCAATTAATCTGACTGCTGGGTTCGAAAGACAACTCAATCTTCTAACAATCTAGGCTTGGCAGGTCTTGTGTTGACCATATGCTTCCATTCAAAAGAACTAGAATGACTTAGGCCATCGTGTCATCTAGTTCATTTCTTAATTGACAGGATATTGACATACCATAAGATTTAGACAACTACACTGACAACCCGACGATCCACAATCCATTCCCTGACCCCACAAAATAACCCTCACAAGCTACTCTATTGGTCATTAGACATGACCTTGACCTTAGGACAAAGTTAGGGAAGCTTTTTAAACTCTTCACTCATCGAATACAGGAAAGGTATGGATTGCACTGTAACAGACAAATCTCCTAGCTGTCTTGTCATTTTCTTGAGAGTGGAAAGTCCCATTATGGTATAATACCGCTAAGGCACTTAAATGATTCAAATTCATCCTTTTCTCAGTCCACAATTTCTCATCATCAGCTCGTCAAGAGGGGTCATTTCAGGGTCATTTCTTTCGACATAGGTCACATTAAGCCAGGGCTGCCCGTCTTTCCAAAGTGAAATGAAACTTTTTGGGAGGCTTTGTTGGGCAATTGCTATTGAATCTCTTCGACTCTTCCAATGACAGGTCTTGATGTCAAGGTCATAAAATGTCAGTCATAACAGCACTAAAATTACCCAGGAGCGCCTGGCAGCAAGGTGAGGGTGAATATCACTTGGCCGTGACTTCTAACAGCTAACAGTTTGCAGGAAACAGAAGCTGTCATTTGGCTAGATATCGCTGGCAATAAGCTTTTCTGCCGGTTTAGCAAGACTCGTCACTATTAAATGATAGCCTAGCTCAGGGACAGGAGGGAAGTCAAATGGGAACGTTACTTTGGGGAGAGATGGATGCTTTGACCGATGAGAGCTACTTACAGTGGGGCAAAAAAGCATTTAGTCAGCCACCATTTGTGCAAGTTCTCACACTTAAAAAGAAGAGAGAGGATTGTAATTTTCATCATAGGTACACTTCAACTATGACAGACAAAATGAGTAAAACAAATCCAGAAAATCACATTGTAGGATTTTTAATGAATTTATTTGCAAATTATGGTGGAAAATAAGTATTTGGTCACCTACAAACAAGCAAGATTTCTGGCTCTCACAGATCTGTAACTTCTTCTTTAAGAGGCTCCTCTTTCCTCCACTCGTTACCTGTATTAATGGCACCTGTTTGAACTTGTTATCAGTATAAAAGACACCTGTCCACAACCTCAAACAGTCACACTCCAAACTCCACTATGGCCAAGACCAAAGAGCTGTCAAAGGACACCAGAAACAAAATTGTAGACCTGCACCAGGCTGGGAAGACTGAATCTGCAATAGGTAAGCAGCTTGGTTTGAAGAAATCAACCGTGGGAGCAATTATTAGGAAATGGAAGACATACAAGACCACTGATAATCTCCCTCGATCTGGGGCTCCACGCAAGATCTCACCCCGTGGGGTCAAAATGATCACAAGAACGGTGAGCAAAAATCCCAGAACCAAACGGGGGGACCTAGTGAATGACCTGCAGAGAGTTGGGACCAAAGTAACAAAGCCTACCAGCAGTAACACACTATGCCGCCAGGGAAATCCTGCAGTGCCAGACGTGTCCCCCCGCTTAAGCCAGTACATGTCCAGGCCCGTCTGAAGTTTGCTAGAGAGCACTTGGATGATCCATAAGAAGATTGGGAGAATGTCATATGGTCAGATGAAACCAAAATATAACTTTTTGGTAAAAACTCAACTCGTCGTGTTTGGAGGACAAAGAATGCTGAGTTGCATCCAAAGAACACCATACCTACTGTGAAGCATGGGAGTGGAAACATCATGCTTTGGGGCTGTTTTTCTGAAAAGGGACCAGGACGACTGATCTGTGTAAAGGAAAGAATGAATGGGGCCATGTATCGTGAGATTTTGAGTGAAAACCTCCTTCCATCAGCAAGGGCATTGAAGATGAAACGTGGCTGGGTCTTTCAGCATGACAATGATCCCAAACACACCACCCGGGCAACGAAGGAGTGACTTCGTAAGAAGCATTTCAAGGTCCTGGAGTGGCCTAGCCAGTCTCCAGATCTCAACCCCATAGAAAATATTTGGAGGGAGTTGAAAGTCCGTGTTGCCCAGCAACAGCCCCAAAACATCACTGCTCTAGAAGAGATCTGCATGGAGGAATGGGCCAAAATACTAGCAACAGTGTGTGAAAACCTTGCGAAAACGTTTGACCTCTGTCATTGCCAACAAAGGGTATATAACAAAGTATTGAGATAAACTTTTGTTATTGACCAAATACTTATTTTCCACCATAATTTGCAAATAAATTCATAAAAAATCATACAATGTGATTTTCTGGATTTCTTTTTCTCATTTTGTCTGTCATAGTTGAAGTGTACCTATGATGAGAATTACAGGCCTCTCTCATCTTTTTAAGTGGGAGAACTTGCACAATTGGTGGCTGACTAAATACTTTTTTGCCCCACTATATTAATGGGGGAGTAAGTGATTTAGGCCGGGATACCTTATTCAATAACTTTGTAAAAACTGCTGATATAGCCTAAAAAGGGCTTTAGAAATAAATGTGATTGACGATTGCCTGTGATTGAAGGATAGATGGGGTCCGGGTTGACTTACAGGAAGGTCAGCATAGAAGTAGTGCTTCCTGTCAAAGAGAGACTTCCTGTTGATGGTACAGTTAAGGGCCAAACCTGTCATCACTGCAGCCTCCACACATCGTCTGTTCAGCACCTGAGGAGAAAGAGGAAAGGAACTTAGGCCTACTTGGTCAAATGACTATGTACACCAACATATTGTAAGCTAGGTTACATAGACCAGATTATGTTATGATGGACAACAACTGTATGATTACGCAACTAATAGACAAACAGCCTTTATTGACATGAGGCATGTTTATCATCAGATGCACGATAACTTACAGGTAGAGTTCCAGGTAAGGAGGCATCAAAGAAGGACACCAGGGAATTAGGTGGAGCCTGGAACCCAACCTGGGAGCCAGAAAACAGCTTGGTGTTGGAGTGGATCTGAGCATGGATCTCCAGACCCACCACACCTACCAGCTCCTGGGGAGCACTAGAAGCACACAGTCCGAGAAATTAACACTTAGAAATGGGAGGCCACCATATCAACTCCACAATTTCATTTTCTGAACTGACTAATAGACTGGACTTATGAACGGCTAACTGCCAGGGTTGTCTGTTATAGGGGTTTAGATGTGGGTCATTAATTACAGTGCAGCATTTTAGACAGTTATGTTGGTGGACTTTTTGCCGCGTTCAAAACAGGGAAATCAGAAATCTCCGACTTCAGTGCGTTCAAAACAACTGGGAACTGGGGAAAAACGAGCTCGGATTGGGTAGAAAATCGATATGAACAGTCATCCAACTCTGAACTACTTCACTGGTCACCCCCAAAGCCAATTCCTCGTTCGGCCGCCTGTCCTTCCAGTTCTCTTCTGCCAATGACTGGAACGAACTGCAAAAATCACAGAAGCTGGAGACTCAGATCTCCCTCACTAGCTTTAAGCACCAGCTGTCAGAGCAGCTCACAGTTCACTGCACCTGTACATAGCTCATCTGTAAATAGCCCATCCAACTACCTCATCCCCATACTGTTATTTATTTTGCTCCTTCGCACCCCAGTATCTCTACTTGCACTCATCTTCTGCACATCGATCACTCCAGTGTTTAATTGCTAAATTGTAATTATTTCGCCACTATGACCTATTTATTGCCTTACCTCCCTTGTCCTACCTCAATTGGCACACATTGTATAGACTTTTTATTTTGTATTATTGACTGTATGTTTGTTTATTCCATGTGTAACTCTGTGTTGTTGTTTGTGTCACACTGCTTTGCTTTATCTTGGCGAGGTCGCAGTTGTAATTGAGAACTTGTTCTCAACTAGCCTACCTGGTTAAATAAAGGTTCAATTAGGTTCTTTCTAGAACTCCGACTTTCCGACCCAAATATCACTGAGTTCCCAGTGGTTTTGAATGCGGCATATCAGAAAAACTTTAGCGACATCATCATACCTAATCAAAGTCATTCAGAATCCCTGTCAAGACAACCTGTGAGGATGCTCTGAAGGCAGAGAGGGGTAAGAAGGACAATATTTACATATGTATAAAGGAAGCTATCATGCAGACGACTAGCTATAAATAACCCGCATGGAGGTTTTTAACTAACAGCAATGTTTGCAACGTCTAAATACGGAAGGGAATGTGGTTATGAATGATGTGTGACTGTCGTCCTCGCTAACTAGCACAGGCGCGCACACAATACACAAACAGTGCACATCAGTGCGAGCTAGCTAACGTTAGCATTCACTTCGTGGACCTACCTTTTCCGTTTTGTTTGGGCTTGACTCTGGCATCGGGAGACAGACATACATATTCTCCTTATCACACACCAACTGTGCCTTTGGTAAGTAATCGTTGGATAAAATATTGCAACTTGTTTATTCATATTACATAGCAGTGTAGTCATTCCTGCAGAGGAGCCTGCCATGTTTAGCCTTTCTATTTAGAGTATTATGGTAGTTGTAGTCATAGTAAACTTAGTTTCACACAAAATCCGAGGGCATGTGCCTTTAAGAAAACGCAATACCCCACAATGCAACACATTTAGTGCAACCCATATTTCGAATTTCCGGCGATTTATGTTACATTTTCCGGCTACAAGAGCAGCGTTTTTGTGGCGGGAGTTTTCCTCCATATTATTGTCAAGGTTGGTTGTTTACAGCGAAGTAAGTGTTGATCCGTGCAATAGTTTGGTGTAAAATTGGCAATGGCAATGAACGGCGATGGAGTGCATGGACTGAACGGAGAGACGGTGGCCCCATCTGAAGCGAAGCACACCAATGGCACTCCTAGCAAGTCAAAAATAGCTTGTGAAAACGGCGAGGCTGACATCTACGCTGCCAAGCAAAATGGAACTAAGAGAAGAACCCCTACTGATACGTTCTCTTTCACTGCCGAACCTACCATCGAAGACATACGACGGATGCAAGCGGAATTTACTGACGAGCGAGACTGGAACCAGTTCCACCAACCCCGCAACCTCCTGCTAGCTATGGTCGGAGAAGTGGGCGAGGTATCGGAGCTGTTCCAGTGGCGTGGCGAGGTGACCGAAGGACTTCCCGGTTGGACCGACTCCGAGCGCGAGCACCTGGCTCATGAACTCAGCGACGTCCTCATCTACCTAGTTGAGCTGGCCGAGAAATGTCATATCGATTTACCCCAAGCAGTGCTGTGCAAAATGGCCCTAAATAGGCTGAAGTACCCTGCCAGCAAGGTGCATGGCTCGTCTAAGAAGTACACTGAATACAAGGACTGAGCGATTGCATGCTGTCATGGCGTAATGAATACACCCCTGCATTTACAAAGTAGACAATAACTGAAAAATACTGTTCAACTTCAGTTAATGGCAATGGAGAATGTTTCTACCTTTTTTATTTAGGGCACTACTGTATCTCAATAGTTGGTCAAACTGCCCTTAGCTGCTTTTAGTTTTATCAAGTGCGTTTTAAATCCAGTGTTTTTCTTTAACTATATGGGCGTTCATCTTTTGACCTCTCTCTGATGCTTTGTCGTTTTAACTGTTCCCCAAAGTCAAATGTACAGGCCCTTGTAAGAGGTCCGTTTTATTTGTCATAGTATGAGTAACTACATTTAAATCTCTTAAATCCATATTGTTGTCAACGATCGATGGAAGCTATGTTCTTTTTTTGCTTTAAATTCAATACATGTGTGCAACTGATAATCGTCCGCCCAAAAGTAAAAGTGCCTTCAACTATACTTGCTGTCCTGCAGATGCTATGTAATTTATGTATATTGACTCTGTAATGCATTTATCAATCAGATTTAATCACTATTGCCTTACTTCCCTGGGAAATTAGCTACAATGGGAGATGGGGAAATTAACACACGCACACAACGCTACTATGGGAGATGAGGGAAATTAGTGAGTTACTCTTGTAGTGGTTCATTTTGAGAAGCAGTCTGTTAAACAGTAGTGTTTCATGGCCCCAGGCCTATGGTTAGCGATCCAATATGTAGGCTAGCCAATGTATATTTGGACACATCCGATGGTTTAATGAGCTACAAGTATACTGAAAAATATAAGTGCAACAAATTCAAAGATGTTAGTTGCAATTCATATGAGGATATTAGTTGATTGAAATAAATAAATTAGGCTCTAATCTATGGATTTCACATGACTGGGAAAACAGATATGCATCTATTGGTCACATATACTTAAGAAAAATAAGGGTAGGGGCGTGGGATCAGTATCTGGCGTAACAACCATTTGCCTCAAAAAGTGCAACACATCTCCTTCACATAGAGTTGATTAGGCTGTTGATTGTGGCCTGTGGAATGTTGTCCCACTCCTCTTCAATGGATTTACAAAGTTGCTGGATACTGTTGTACATGTCTATCCAGAGCATCCAAAACATGCTCAGTGGGTGAGCATGCAGGCCATGGAAGAACTGTGACGTTTTCAGCTTTCAGGAATTGTGTACAGGTCCTTGAGATATGGGGCTGTGCATTATCATGATGAAACATGAGGTGATGGCGGCAGATGAATGGCACGACAATGGGCCTCAGGATTCTTGTCACGGTATCTGTGCATTCACATTTCCATAGCTAAAATACAATTGTGGTCATTGTAGCTTATGCCTGCACATTTCATAATCACACCGCCACCATGTGGTCCGCGGTTGTGAGGTCGGTCGGACGTACTGCCAAATTCTCTAAAATGACTTGAGGCGGCTTATGTTAGAGAAATTAACATTCAATTATCTAGCAACAACTCTGGTGGACATTCCTGCAGTCAGCATGCCAATTACACGCTCCCTCAAAACTTGAGATACACCTGCTCATCGAACATCTCATTCGAAAATCATGGGCATTACTATGGAGTTGGTCCCACCCTTGCTGCTATAACAGCCTCCACTCTTTTGGGAAGGCTTTCCACTAGATGTTGAAACATTGCTGCGGGGTCTTGCTTAAATTCAGCCACAAGAGCATTAGTGAGGTCGTGCACTGATGTTGGGCGATTAGTTCTGGCTCGCAGTCGGCGTTCCAATTCATACCAAAGGTGTTCGATTAGGTTGAGGTCAGGGCTCTGTGCAGGCCATCCATTTCTGTATGGACCTCACTTTGTGCACAGGGGCATTTTCATGCTGAAACAAAGGACCTTCTCCAAACTGTTGCCACAAAGTTGGAAGCACAGAATCGTCAAGAATGTCATTGTATGCTGTAGCGTTAAGATTTCCCTTCACTGGAACTAAGGGGCCTAGCCCGAACCTTGGGAAACAGCCCCAGACCATTATTCCTACTCCACGTTACAGTTGGCACTATGCATTGGG
The DNA here is from genome assembly GCF_045791955.1 of Oncorhynchus clarkii lewisi. Lineage (NCBI taxonomy): Eukaryota > Metazoa > Chordata > Actinopteri > Salmoniformes > Salmonidae > Oncorhynchus > Oncorhynchus clarkii. The sequence continues at coordinate 11,554,838 of NC_092165.1, forward strand.
GCAGGTAGCATTCTACTGGCATCCGGCGAACCCAGATTCGCCTGTCGGACTGCCAGATGGTTAAGCATGATTCATCACTCCAGAGAACGCGTTTCCACTTCTCCAGAGTCCAATGGCGGCAAGCTTTACGCCACTCCAGCCGATGCTTGGCATTGCGCATGGTGATCTTAGGCTTGTGTGCGGCTGCTCAGCCAAGGAAACCCATTTCATGAAGCTCCCAACAAACAGTTATTGTGCTGACATTGCTTCTAGAGGCAGTTTGGAACTCTATAGTGAGTGTTGCACCCGAGGACAGATGATTGTTACCCACTACACGCTTTAGCACTCGGCAGTCCCACAGGCCACAACAGGTGTGGCTGAAATAACCAAATCCACTCATTTTATACTTTTGTATATACTTTTGAAGTCGGAAGTTTACATACACTTAGGTTGGTGTCATTAAAACTCGCTTTTCAACCACTCCACAAATTTCTTGTTAACAAACTATAGTTTCGGCAAGTCGGTTAGGACATCTACTTTGTGCATGACACAAGTAATTTTTACAATTGTTTACAGACAGATTATTTCACTTATAATTCACTGTATCACAATTCCAGTGGGTCAGAAGTTTACATACACTAAGTTGACTGTGCCTTTAAACAGCTTGGAAAAATCCAGAAAATTATGTCATGGCTTTAGAAGTTTCTGATAGGCTAATTGACATAATTTGCGTCAATTGGAAGTGTACCTGTGGATGTATTTCACAGGCCTACCTTCAAACTCAGTGCCTCTTTGCTTGACATCATGGGAAAATCAAAAGAAATCAGCAAAGACCCCAGAAAAAAATGTGTAGACCTCCACAAGTCTGGTTCATCCTTGGGAGCAATTTCCAAACGCCTGAAGGTACCACATTCATTTGTACACCTCCAATTGACTCAAATGATGTCAATTAGCCTATCAGAAGCTTCTAAAGCCATGACATAATTTTCTGGAAGTTTCCAAGCTTGTTAAAGGCACAGTCAACTTTGTGTATGTAAACATCTGACCCACAGTAATTGTAATACCGTGAATTATAAGTGAAATAATCTGTCTGTAACAATTGTAAAAAATTACTTGTGTCATGCACAAAGTAGATGTCCTAACCGACTTGCCGAAACTATAGTTTGTTAACAAGAAATGTGTGGAGTGGTTGAAAAACGAGTTTTAATGACTCCAACCTAAGTGTATGTAAACTTCCGACTTCAACTGTATATTGGCAATACTTTTTTGGCCAGTGTGTGTGTGTCCAGATGTTCCACCCCTTTACACTTGCACACAGCTGTCATGGATCTAAAAGCATTCGATTGGTGTAGTTGTTGGCTGCAGGGAGTTTCCACCATTGTTAAATCCATGACAGGAAGTGTGCAATTACAAACTTTGGGAAAAGGGTGGAGGATTGGGATGCAGCCTGTCTGTGTCGAGTCAGTGTAGACCCAACCACAATAGGTTTTATTAGTCGTATGTTCAGGATACACACCGTATACACTGTCCAACCAAATGATTACTGGCAGGTTCCTTCTCGACAATCCAACAACAATAAGAAATAATAAAATATAAGAATTCAAAAATAAAGTAAATGGCTCAGTAAAATACAATGAACATTCTAGCATAGGCATAATACAGGAAGGCAAAATGTATATAACAATATTTACATGTGTTTTGAGGAGGGGTGGGGGGCAGGGGTTGGGGGGCAAGTGTTTAAATTGTGCAGTATTTAGCAATCGTAAATAAGAGGTGTGCATGCATGTGTGCTAAGGTGCTGTGACTCAGTGCAGGTGGTCAGTCCGGTTCAAGTGTTCAGTCCCGTTCACGTGTTCAGCAGCCTGAAGGTTTGTTGATAGCAACTGTCTCTGGGCATGTTTGGTATCAGACCTCATGCTCCGATACCGTCTGCTTGACGTGAGCGAACAGCTCGTGTGTGGGGTCCTTGATGATGCTGCGAGACATCCTCAGGCACAGTTTCAAGTAGATGTCCTGGATGGGTGGGAGCACAGTCCCATGAACAGTGAGTGAACACTGGATTTTTGCAGATGTGACATGACATGTTGATGTACCATCAACACTGATGATTGACTGTATTTGCTCAGGACGTGAATACATTTAGGGCCCCCTAGTTTGACAAGCCTGGTCCCTGATTTGTTTCTGCCGTCTTGCCAACTACTATAGTCATAGTTACGCCAAGTCCGCACAAACAGATCTGGGTCCAGGCTGTATTTTCACTTATGGACTCTCCTAATTCTGAAGTTTATAACACTTAAGTGCAACTGCTCTAAACAAATTGTGTTCAGCCTCGATGAGCCTATGTTTAAACGGTCCGTGCTAGGTTAGGTTAGGTGAGGGTTAAAGGGTAGGGACTTCCCAAGGATCCCAAATAGCACTGACCATATTGAAACCATGGCACTCTGTGTGAATGGTGCAAATGTTGATTTGCTGCACCATAGCATACTCCATAGCCTGAGGTAAACATTCCCGAGATGCAATGCACAATTTATTTTCATTTTCTAGCATGGTGTGAGCCTATAGCAGCATAACTCCTGGGCCTGGCTGACACATTCTTGGTTTGCTAGTACTATTCAATTTGTGTGGAAATGTCCCAGGCAGGTAGCAGGTTGGAATCAATCTCTCACAGCCGAAGGGGTGGGTTGTCTCTTGTGAATCTGGAAGTAATGTTCTTTCGACCACATTGCTTCCTTCATTGCTATTCAGTATGGCTGCTAGGGGAGAGTGGGATTAAATGAGTGCCACAGTGGTCTAAGGCACTGCATCGCAGTCCCTGGTTCGAATCCAGGCTGTATCACATCCAGCCGTGATTAGGAGTCCCATAGGGCGGTGCACAATTGTCCAAGCGCCGTCCGGGTTTGTCCAGGGTAGGCTGTCATTCCAAATAAGAATTTGTTCTTAACTGACTTGCCTAGTTAAATAAAGGTTAAATGTAAAAAAAAATAATAATAATACATTCGTCATCACTCCATCAAGGGAAATATAGTATTCGCCACAGGAGTCACTAGTGCACGACGGGACAAGGACATCCCTGGTGGCCAAACCCTCCCCTAACCCGGACGACGCTAGGCCAATTCTGCGCCGCCCCATGGGTCTCCCGGTCGCGGCCGGCTGCGACAGAGCCTGGACTCGAACCCAGAATCTCTAGTGGCACAACTAGCACTGCGATGCAGTGTCTTATACCACTGCACCACTCAGGAGGCCCCTAACAAAGATATCTACATATATTTCAGGATGTTGTATATCCATGGAAATAATCAGAATTCATATAAATATAGCTTGTCCAAAAAAAGTGGTGTCTTGGCACAATTTACCCTGGGTATGTGGTAAGTTGAGCTGAGGGACAGGGTAAGTTAAGCCGCCTACAGATTTCCGTACTGAATGAAATATTACTACTACCTTTTTAAAACATGTCTATCTCTATTTCCCAAACACAATTCAAAACAATTGCTTTTTTTCTTTTAATCATTTTTCAAAATTTGAACATATGCCAGGCCCAGTTGTTACCTCATATCGCAGCGATAATGCCTTCGCATTACACCTGGGAAGAAAACACTTCATTTTGCTGAACTTACCACATGGCCATTGGCTCCACTTACCCCAAGACAAACATTTTGACTATTAGCCCACATAGCTACAAGGATGGACTTTCATGCTAGGTTCAGGACCTCATATTGAAGCTTATAGAGACCCCAACTGATGTATAGAACACTCTTAAGATGATCTACTTTGGTTTAGATACAAGTGTCATGAAACCTCTAACAAACTCAACTCTGGACCTCGGGGGCCAGCTCCACTGCTTATTATTATTGTTCTCCTCTAATCAGGGACTGATTTAGACCTGAGACACCAGGCGTGTGCAATTAATTATCAGGCAGACAGAACCTGCAGTCTCTAACACAATAAATTAATTTGACTTTTTTTAGACCTAACTTGCTTACCACTTTTTCCATGTGGTTTCTTTCTTCATTGACTCTATGAAAGGATGACCTTTTTGGTCAATTTATTAATTTTGTGTATGGTTTCCTAGAAACACGGGTTTCTCAACATACCCCTTTGGCTCAACTTCCCCCGCTCTCCCCTATAGCTCAGCTTTGTGCTACCTGTTATTTCTCTGAGAGTTGGGGAGTTTGGGTCTTTACCCGCAGCCACAGTGACAGAGCAAGAGAAGCTCTCTGTCTGAGACAAGGTTTTGGAGAGCTGTTCTTGCCTACATTTGTAAAACTGAGAAATAGTTGTGATTTGGTATACTGACTGTGGTTTCCTTGTGTTGTTTCCTCATAACCCCCAAAGCATTGGGTTTGAGTGAGTAATCATGAGGAGCAAATGAATATTTCTATAACCCTTTCCTGAAGCTATAACTAATACCCCAGCTGAATGACAATGCAGCTCTGACTCAGGCAAAAGTAGGCTCTGCAATGCATCTTTTTGCTATTCATCACACTTATTTCCCAAGTCGGTGTCAGAGGATGGCTCCCCCCCAAGCCATAAGACTCATGAACAGCTAATCCAAGGGCTACCCCAGACCCCTCTTTTACGCTGCTGCTACTCTGTTTATTATCTATGCAAGGTCACTTTAACTCTACCTACATGTACATATTACCTCGATTAACCGGTGCCCCCGCACCTCGACTCTGTACTGGTATATAGCCTCGCTATTGTTATTTTACTGCTGCTGTTTAATTATTAGTTACTTTTATCTTCTTTTTTTCTTTTTACATATCATTTTTTTACTTAACACGTTTTTCTTAACTTCTTAAAGCATTGTTGGTTAAGGGATACAATAAGTAAGCATTTCACTGTAAGGTGAAAAATGTGATTTGATTTGAAGTCTGCCTTGGGATTTTTACTGAAGTCTTGACTTTCTCCATTATTATGAGACGTATGACTTCTACCATACATTTGAACATGTTTTAAAAAAATGCAATGCAGGCTTTGATGTGATGCCATATGTACACAGGGCGGAAGCAGATAGGCTTTCCAGACCTACATAGCACCAACCTACACAACCTTCTTTACATTTGGATGTGAGGAATGCCTACCATTTGTATAAACACCCACATTTCTCCCCTGTGCTCTCCTTATCTCCTCTGTCAGATCCTTCTCAGCAGGGGTGCCCAGGTGACAGCCAAGATGCACATCTCATCGCCCAGACAGGCTCCAGGATGCACATCGCCCAGCCAGCGACGCACACAGAGCGATTTCTCATGCCACTCACCCTGTTAATGGCCAGGCAGTGATTTTCTCTCCTCTCTTTTCCTCTCCTCTGTTTGTTTGGCTCTGACAGACACTGTGCATCCCAGATGGCACCCTATTCCCTATACTCTATAGAAGTGCACTACTTCTGACCAGAGCCTCATGGGGGGTAGTAGTGTACTCTAAAGGGAATAGGGTGCCATTTGGGAGTAAACACTATCTTTATCACCTCTTTGATTCCTGCTCACTGAAAATATCAAAGCAGCCAGATATTTTTTTCCCTCTTACTTTTTAAAAAGCTGACACCAAGTTCTGCTTAAAACAACCGGATGTTTTCTCCCCCGCAAATGTCGGGATATTGATGCTATACCGTAGAAGTGATTCAGTTTTCCATCAGGAAATTGTAACATAATGTCAGGTAATTCGAAAAGCCACGGTCGTGTAGTGTTTTATTCACTGATGTGACGCAAGTGTGTTGGTACACGCACACACAAACTACTGATGTTTTACTGCAGAGTTTCTATTCTAATATGTCATGTAGGTTACTTTGTCCTTAGTCCCCCTGCCTTGGCAAGGTCAGGACGATGATGATGGTGATTGAGGAGGCTGATGATGGTGATTGAGGAGGCTGATGATGGTGATTGATGAGGCTGATGATGGTGATTGATGAGGCTGATGATGGTGATTGATGAGGCTGATGATGGTAACGATTGATGCTGACCGCATCTGACAAAATTCTGAAGCTCGTAGTCCAAAAGTTTGGGCTCGAGCCAAAACTACCGTGTAAGTCGGACAGCGATTTCTTCATACATTCATCCCACGAGAACCTGTCATCTGGGCCGTTACGGTGCATTCCTAAAGTATTCAAACCCCTTGACTTTTTCCACATTGTGTTACGTTACAACCTTATTCTAAAATGGATTAAGTTGTTTGCTACACACAATACCCCATAATGTCAAAGCAAAAACAGTTTTTAGAAATGTTTGCAAATGTATTTAAAATAATAAATGGAAATATTTAGAATATTCACATTTCCATAAGTATTCAGACCCTTTACTCAGTACTTTGTTGAATCACCTTTGGCGTCTTCTTGGGTTTGACGCTACAAGCTTGACACACCTGTATTTGGGGAGTTTCTCCCATTCTTCTCTGCAGATCCTCTCAAGCTCTGTCAGGTTGCATGGGGAGCGTCGCTGCACAGCTATTTTCAGGTCTCTCCAGAGATCGGTCGTTCGGGTTCAAGTCCAGGCTCTGGCTGGGCCACTTTCCGAATGCACTGTATGTCTGCAATGCTGGGACTGCTACACTTCAAGGCTACCAGAGACTCTTTGACAGACAGGAAGGCATGCAGCTAACTGTTGGTTGATGCTAATTGAAATGAAACCAACCGAAGTAATAAACGCTGGGATGTTTTGGGGAAACTTGACAACAAGATGGCAGTTGCCTTCCCTTGTCATAAGGACCTCTGTGACAGCCTCTTCTCTGTGGGCAGTGCATGTGGTGGAACAATGGTCCCTCGGAGGGAAGGGGTGGGTGCATCACTTTCAGGGTGCGATATTATATCAGACCAATGTGGCATCAAACTGTTCCAAGTCCACAGGCAATAGATTGCCACTAGTTGCATAATTGCATCCTAGCACACTTATCCGTTTCTAGAAGCCAGCATAGACCTGTACTGTATTTAAAGGTGATGCTTACTGCCAGTGAAAATGGACAGTAGCCTGCTTGTTTGTGTTCTCTGATGATATTCTACCGCATTTTCGTCCCAACTGCTGTTTTTCCTCTTAATATATACTGAGTATGTACCAGACAAGCTGGCAATAGAGTCGTTCCACCATGCAGTCCTTTGGGGAGTTTCATCCCGTCACTGATTTCCACCAGGTATCAATACCCAGAATTCTCAGCTAGCCCCCTGCTGGGCCGGTAGTGACAGCCAGAAGCAGGGACGTTTAAATCAGCCGTACCTCAACCGACCCTGATCAAAGTGCAGCATTGTGGGGGCTGCAATTGGACCGTTTGGACACCATGGGCTCACCATCCGAGGCTACACCCCCCCCCCCGAGATTATTTCTGCCTCTGGCTTTGAAGGGATTCATCATAGGCCTGCATTCATCATACACATCCCAGTAAAAAGTCCATAGTGGAGCGGAGGAAAGAGAATTCTCTGACTGAAATGCTAATGTGGACAGGAGTGTTGCGCAAATCAATAGGGATGTGGCATGCTTTGAAGGTGGTGTGCCTCATTTTATATTTTGGAGAATACTTATCCCCCTAACTTTACCCTTATAGATTCTGTCTTTGCCGCTGTTATGTAGATGAGATTGGATTGATCGATAAGACCCTCTGTCTTTATAGCTACTGTGGATTAAATCCATGAAAAACTAAATGGAGTATAGAGAGACTACGGTGACTATAGATTGGAATCACCATGTTCTAAATACGAGGTCGGCATAGGGCACCATTGAAATGCTGGCTGTGCTGTATACCACGCAAGGTCGTTCACATAACAACTGGATCAAATTCAATTCTGTGCCCAAGGATGATGGCTACAAAGAGCTGTCTCTTTTGAAAGCGAGATCAAGGCTATAATAGCACCTTTTTATTCAAGGAAGTTGTTGCTATGTAGGGACTGTTGCTATGGAAGAGGCTGACTATTTCGCTACCTAGTTTGTCATCTGAGTGAAGTTGCAGGTCTTCAATTCTACCACTAGGAGGAGCCCCTTCTCTCTGTTTTATGTACTAGTTGAAGCCAACAAGAGAAGTTGGTTAACCTGTAGCCTGCTCCCAGATCTGTTAGTGCTGCATAGTCAACTGCTTGGCCATACAGCACAAACTGATCTGGGATCAGGTTGGTTAAGCTGGGGAAGTGAATCAGATGGCTTTGTTTCGCCTCAATGGGGTTCATCCTGCACGGAACAGCGTCACAGGGTCACAGGTGGAACGATGCTGCCTCACAGGCTTTGGGAAGAGAAAGGAATAAAGGAACCGAGTTATATAGAACGGAATTGAAAGATACCGAGAAGGACTTGACTGTTGTTTTGATGAAAATGCCAAGATGCGTCGGTCAGTACGTCTGTTTGTGTTCAGTACTTTTGAGCTGTTGACGTTGGTGAATGATTCCATAACTTCCAAAGCAGTAGTGGCGGTCTAAATGTGAAAGCCTCTGCATGAGTCACTGACTACCAGGACCTTTAGATTTCATAAATGCTTTTCTTTTTCACTTTTCTTCATTTTTGATCTGAGCTCTGTTCTCCAAGTCCCCGAAGCTAGCTCTCTAGTCTACCTGGGTTTTGAAGGCACACTCCCCAGTGCCATTTTGAGGAGACATTTATGAAAAGCTCTTTAACACAGTTTGAGCTGTGCCATGGTGTAGAGAAACTGTAAGTTGATGGAGTGTGGAACAGCTCGAACCAGGCCTGGAGGTGCATTCGTTCAGTGTACCGCTTTTCTTAGGATTGAATAGGTCACAATCATGTTGACAGGCAGGTCTAACTCTGAGAATAAGCCGTAAAGTTATGGTGTGAGAAGACCCACAGTATTGGTGTTCTCCAACACCTGCATTTGCAATGTCTTATGTTGATGCAGATTTTTGTTGTCAATCAGGTTTGCCCTCATTGTAAAACTGTCTATGCTAATAATTTTGCTTTATAGCGAACACAACCTCTACGAATTCCATTAAGGCCCAACTGTCAGAAACAGATGCCTTTTGTTTGTGTGTGTGTCTTTGCATTCGTGTCACATATTAGCAGCGCTCAAAGGGAACTGAGCAGTAAACCAGTTCACACGGTAGTTTGCCATTAAGCCCTGTTAAGGGTGTGTGTATTCTCCATAACTCACAGGGTGCGGTGGGTTGGCTCTGCTGCTCCTGCTGCTGCATATGAACAGAACACAACCCCTGGTGCACTTAGTGAGACGAACCCAGAATATAGATGAGATGAGTTGTACTCCATGATCCCACCGACGTCCTCCCCTCCCTTGTCTGTGGTTACCTCAGAGTAGTCAAACCTGGGAGAGGAGATCCCCATGTCTCCCTTTGTCGAACATCTCCTCTCCCCCCCCCCGACGCGTACTCTCTCTCTCCCTCGCTCCTCTGTCCCCCTTTGTCTTTCAGTGTCTAGCCTCTTCCTCCCTCATCCCATTTAAACATTCTTGTCTTACCACCTAGGAGCCTCTTGGCGTTGGCCCGTAACATCGTCCAGCTGCTCCCTCCATCCCTTCGTGTGTCAGCTTTGACGGGTCATCGCTCACCCAACTACCACAGGGACAAAGCTTCTCACATCTTCCACTAAGATGACACCTCTCTCTGGACCTCCACGGGTCCAGGAAAGTTCCCGCAGAACTTACAGTAATGGGCCCTGAATGGTGTCTGCTTAGGATAGATTATGACGGAGCACCAGTGAGCGGTTGCCACATTCCAGTCCCTGGGTCCACTGCTGGGTCTTGGCTGATAGGGACTGAGACAGGCCCTTTAGGACTGCAATGGCTCAAGACTATTGCGCCACATTCCAGTGCAGATGCTAGCAAGCGAAATCATATCCCCTCTACTGATGATTCCTATCCTCCACACCCATGGTGTCAAACACTTCAAAATGAGATGTTTGGAGAAACAGAACGATACTGAGCAGGAGTCAACCCATGGTGTCAAACACTTCAAAATGAGATGCTTGGAGAAACAGAACGATACTGAGCAGGAGTCAACCCATGGTGTCAAACACTTCAAAATGAGATGCTTGGAGAAACAGAACGATACTGAGCAGGAGTCAACCCATGGTGTCAAACACTTCAAAATGAGATGTTTGGAGAAACAGAACGATACTGAGCAGGAGTCAACCTGGGGTGTCAAACACTTCAAAATGAGATGTTTGGAGAAACGGAACGATACTGAGCAGGAGTCAACCCGGGGTGTCAAACACTTTCAAATGTGACTTTTGGAGAAACGTGAATAAACGTCTAATTCTGTAGTGAGACTGAGAGCGTGTGTGTGTGTGTGTGTGTGTGTGTGATAGAGAACGAGTACAGAATCTCTATTATTCTCCTTCTGAATGAACACAAGCATACACCTGTATGCTATAGAATGGGAAAAGCCATACAGCTAAATAAAACAGTTGAACGTTTTAACTAGGTTCAAACAAATACAGAAAAACACTCCCTCTAATTGAATTGCTGTTTCAATGGTTTAACAAGTGCGCTGTGGCATTGTACTATGTAATTATTCTATTTCCATGAAATATTCAACATCTCCCAAAACAGTTAAACATTTAATGACTTGGAATATGCAAACAGAGTGAAGGTGGGTCCGCCTTGGAATGTCTGTAGGGGAGAGCGGGGTAAGTTGAGCCGTTTTTCACATTCAGCATCCCCCAGTCAAAGGAAATATAGCTTTCTTTCTAACAAAGATATCTACATATACAGATATTTCAGGATGTTGGGTATCAATGGAAATAATCAGAATTCATGTAAACATTAGTTTTGAAAACACTCCCTCGTCCCATTAAACATTCTTGTCTTACCACCCAGGTGTCTCTTGACGTTGGCCTGTAACAGTGTCCAGCTGCTCCCGCCATCCCTTCCTGTGTCTGCACTGACCGGTCATCGCTTACCCCATCACTACAGGGACGATGCTTCTCACATCTCCCACTAACACGACACCTCTCTCTGGACCTCCACGGGTCCAGGAAAGTTCCCGCAGAACTTACAGTAATGGGCCCTGAATAGTGTCTGCTTAGGATAGATTATGACGGAGCACCAGTGAGCGGTGTTGCCACATTCCAGTCCCTGGGTCCACTGCTGGGTCTTGGCTGATAGGGACTGAGACAGGCCCTTTAGGACTGCAATGTGAATGTCTCAATTGCACCACATCCCAGTAAAGATGCTAACATGCAAAATCATATTCCCTCTGCCGATGATTCCTAACCTCCAAATTCATGTCCGTAGAAAAGGGCAGTGCCCAAACTGACTTAGAGTTGAGGTGCAGCCGAAACGCAAGATTAACATTGGGGGAAAACAGGTGCAGCCCTCCCACATATGCCACAACCATTCTTACACCAGGCCAATCCAACTAGCCAGAGGTAATCCGACAACGCGCGACAACATGTGAATTCATTTCAACATGTGAGCTCATAGATTATGGATGGAGCCTGCGGTATGGAGCCATGTCCCGCCATGCATATTTCAGGAGGACCATGGGAAGATCCCGTAGTTCTCCAGGCGGCATCGAGTGAGCAGTTCGTGGGGATTGTAGTCGTTAATAATGCCCCTGGATTGCATTGGTAGCCACCCGTGGCACAAAGTGCCCTCAGTCCGCTGACATCGGCTTCAAACTAGAGAGATAAAACGCTGTAGATAACATAGGATTTCTGTTCTTATACATCTTCATAGGGCTGCCTAGCAAATACTGTCAGAGTGGGAAGGCCCGGAAGGGGTATTTTCTAAGGAAAAGTTATACGTTAGGCTTAAATACTATGATCTATCAATTTAGAGGAACAGTGTATGTCTTTTTTTCATTCCGTTTTCAAAAGAAAATAACCTGCTGGATATGTTAAAGAACCAACATGCCTGTCATCAGCTAACAACCAAATAACCGTGGATCTTTTTCATATAATGATAATGAATGCAGGCTACATAATGAATAGATAATTGGGGTATGGATTCATGTGGGATTAGAAGCAAAGCATTCGCAACATTTATATATGATGCCGCGGCACGTCTGGCCTATTTTCCTATGTGTTGTTGTGTGGCTACGCTGTTCTCCCCGCCTTCATTTCATGTTCGCTTTCAGCTTCACATCTCCCTGTTCTCTGTTTAATACCAGATTTGACGCTCCGAGGTTGTTTTTAGTCATTTGCCATAGATCTGTTGAGAGAGTGCTGCTGCCTCATTAGCCGTTTCATCTGTGAAAGATGAATTTGTGATGAAGGCTGTTTCATATCTGTTCTGCTTGACGGGCATGGGGGGGGGGGGGGAATGGAGCTCGGGAAAGCAAAGCATTGCAGGCTATAGTTTCTCTTTTGGTAACATTTCTCTGGGAGCTTTTCCAAGGTGAGGCCTGCAGTTGTGTCTAGAACTGTATCCAATACTTTACCATTCTTTGTACACGGTTTTGCTCCTTTTTTCTTGATTCATGCTGTAAACGTCTACCTTGAATGTGTGTATCCTTCCCACCCTCCATTAGGTGTCTCATCGCTCCTTCTGTGGTAGGGGGCGGAGCCAGGGCTGAAACAATTCTATAGAGGGAGATAAATCCAGCATCATTAGGACACAAATCACCATAGATAATGGACCTTCCCCGGCCCAGCCCAGCCCAATAGCAACCCCACTAGGAGGAGGGGATGAATGTAAACCACTAAGCCCACTTTGGTGTATCCGAGTCCAGCCTTCCACAAAGTGCGGTCTCTCTGGAGGAGGCTGGAGGAGATGACTAATTACAGTGATGGGGGGGGGCTATACAGATGGGTCCCCTCTCCTCAACTCCCTTTACCTCTTGTTCAGCCAAACCCCTATTCTCTTTCTCCTGTGAGAGAAAGGGAGAGAACGAGAGAGACCGAGACAAAGAGCGAGAGAGAGAAGGCGAGGGAGAAGGGCCAAAGCCTCTGTTTTGGCAGGCCCACTCAGGAGCGCTGAAGAGCGAAGGCTCCCTATTCAGGGCGTGCCACAGAGAGGGCCTGTTCCCACCGCTGCTTTCACACAGACAGAGTGGGGGGCAGCATAATGGGGGGGGGGGGGGGTCCTTACACTCTTTTCTGAAAGGTAGAGCAGAACAGGAGGGCTCTCCTCTAGTTTACCCTCTCTCTCTCTTTCCTCTATCTCTCTGACCAGCCTGTGTTTCAGGACTACCTCCACTCTGCCTGCTCCTCCCGGTGCCATGGATACAGCCCTGTTTTCTGATTAAATGGGGCAAAGCCCAACCCCCATCAATAACCCTGAATGAGATGGTGCGTAGAGAAGAGAACGATATAAAGGCCCATGTAAGAGGGCATGTACAGACTGTGGTTCCCCTCCTGGCCAATCAGTTCAAAGGATTCAAAATAACCTTGTTTTTTCAGTTGCCCTGCTTTTAGTAACAGTATTCTCTTTGTGTGTGTGTGTGTGTGTGTGTGTGTGTGTGTGTGTGTGTGTGTGTGTGTGTGTGTGTGTGTGTGTGTGTGTGTGTGTGTGTGTGTGTGTGTGTGTGTGTGTGTGTGTGTGTGTGTGTGTGTGTGTGTGTGTGTGTGTGTGTGTGTGTGTGTGTGTGTGTGTGTGTGTGTGTGTGTGTGTGGAATAGAGAGAGTACAGAATCTTTATTATTCTCCTTGTGAATGAACACATAGCCTGTATGCTATTGAATGCAAAAAGCCGTATGACCACAAAACAGTTGAATGTTTTAACTAGATTCAAACAAACACAGAAAACACTCCTCCTAATTTAATTCCTGTTTCAAAGGTTTAACAAGAGCGCTGTGGCATTGTACTATGTAATTATTCTTCCGTTAAATATTCAAGATTTCCCAAAACAGTTAAAAACATTTAGTGCTATGGAATGTACAAACAGAGTGAATGTGGTCCGACATTGTGTCTGTAGTCGGAACACATTATCCACACGATGACTCATCCATCTTTTAAATGAATGATGAAATGTTCAGCCCTTGATTGTTAGAGCAGTTTGGAGAAGACTCATAAAAACTATTTACTTTTCAAACAGCTTTGACTTTCATCGAACCACTCTCTCTGATTTTAAAGGTGCAATCTGGGATATTTGCTGTTTAATATTTGGTTGTGGGCTAATGTTGAGCTTTAACACAAATCCCAGATTGTATCTTTAAGGTCCAAGCTGCCCTAAACTGCTGTTGTCTTGTTCATTAGGGCACACAATGGAAAACATTTTAAATGTTGTGCAATGGAAAAAGAAAATTGACATTTCAAATTGGACAAGTCCAGGTGGTAGGCTAGTCCCTCCCTGTTTTTAATTTTTACATTTATTTCACCTTTTTTTTTTTACCCGGTAGGCCAGTTGAGAACAAGTTCTCATTTACAACTGCAACCTGGCCAAGATAAAGCAAAGCAGTGCGACACAAACACACAGAGTCACACATGGAATAAACAAACGTACAGTCAATAACACAATAGAAAAGTCTATATACAGTGTGTGCAAATTAAGTAAGATTGGGGAGGTAAGGCAATAAATAGGCCATAGTGGCGAAATAATTGCTAAATTGTAATTAAACACTGAAGTGATCGATGTGCAGAAGATTAATGTGCAAGTAGAGATACTAGTGTGTAAAGGAGCAAAAAAAAAAAATGAACAATATGGGGATGAGGTAGTTGGGGCTGGTCTACCTAGCAAAGACCTATAGATGACCTGGAGCAAGTGGATTTGGCGACGAATATGAAGCGAGGGCCAACCAACGAGTGCATATAGGTCGCAGTGGTGGGTACTATATGGGGCTTTGGTAATAAAATGGATGGCACTGTGATAGAGTGCATCCAATTTGCTGAGTAGCCAGTTTCAGCCAGTTTCCTTCCGTTTGGTGCCTAATGAATGTGAGCATAGCCCTTCTAAGGATAAATACAATTGTAACACCACTCTGTCACGACCCAGTTCAAAAGATGACAAGAACAAATGACACTTGTAGACGCATTAAGTGGCACCGTTTAGGCAGCTGCACCCTGCCACCCCGAAGCACTCCGGAAGTCGGCATACGTTGTACCTACATACAGTGCATTCGGAAAGTAGTCAGACCCCTTCCCTTTTTCCATTTTTTCCCCCCACTACAGCCTTATTATAAAATTTATGAAATAAAAAACTATTCCTCATCAATCTACACACATTACCCCATAATGACGAAGGTAAAAACAGATTTTACGACATTTTTGCACATTTATAGAAAAAAAATTTTTAACGTAAGTATTCAGACCCTTCGCTATGAGACTCAAAATTGAGCTCAGGTGCATCCTGTTTCCATTGATCATCCTTAAGATGTTTCTACAAGTTGATTGGAGGCCACCTGTGGTAAATTCAATTGATTGGACATGATTTGGAAAGTCACACATATGTCTATATAAGGTCCCACAGTTGACAGTGCATGTCAGAGCAAAGACCAAGCCATGAGGTCGAGGGAATTGTCCGTTGAGCTCCGAGACAGGATTGTGGTCGAGGCATAGATCTGGGGAATGGTAGCAAAACATTTCTGCAGCATTGAAGGTCCCCAAGAACACAGTATTTTCCATCATTCTTAAATGGAACCACCAAGACTCTTCCTATAGCTGGCCGCCTGGCTAAACTGAGCAATTGGGGGAGAAGGGCCTTGGTCAAGGTGGTGACCAAGACCCCGCTGGTCCCTCTGACAGAGCTTCAGACTTCCTCTGTGGAGATAGGAAAGGGGGATACCTAGTCAGTTGTACAACTGAATGCCTTCAACCCCTCTGAGAGAACCTTCCAGAAGGACTACCATCTCTGCAACACTCCACCAATCAGGCCTTTATGGTACAGTGGCCAGACGGAAGCCACTCTTCAGTACAAGGCACATGACAGCCCGCTTGGAGTTTTCCAAAAGGCACCTAAAGGACTTCCAGACCATGAGAAACAAGATTCTCTCGTCTAATGAAACCAATACTAAACTCTTTGACCTGAATGCCAAGCGTCACGTCTGGAAGAAATTTGGGACCATCCCTAAGTTGAAAGATGGTGGTGGCAGTATCATGCTGTGGGTATGTTTTTCAGTGGCAGGGACTGGGAGACTAGTCAGGCTTGAGGGAAAGATGAACAGAGAAACGTACAGAGAGATCCTTGATGAAAACCTGCTCCAGAGTGCTCATGACCTCCGACTGGGGCGAAGGTTCACCTTCCAACAGGACAACGACCCTAAGCACACAGCCAAGACAACGCAGGAGTGGCTTTGGGACAAGTCTCTGAATGTCCTTGAGTGATCTAGCCGGAGCCGGAGCCTGGACCCAATCAAATGTTTCTGGAGAGACCTGAAAATAGCTGTGCAGCGATGCTCCCCATCCAACAGAGCTTGAGAGGATCTGTAGAGAAGAATGGGAGAAACTCCCCCAAATACAGGTGTGCCAAGCTTGTAGTGTCATATCCAAGAAGACTCGAGGCTGTAGTCGCTGCCAAAGGTGATTCAACAAAGTACCGAGTAAAGTGTCTGAATACTTATGTAAATGTGATCTTTTCAGTTTTTTATTTGTAATACATTTTCAAACATTTCAAAAAAACATTTTTTGCTTTGTCATTATAGGGTATTGTGTGTAGACAGATGAGGAGGGGGGGGGGAACAATTTAATCAATTTTAGAATAAGGCTGTAACGTAACAAAATGTGGAAAAAGTCAATGGGTCTGTACATTAGAGCTGAATCAATAGGCCCAATGGCCTCCTAACCGTTGCTAATTGCCCACGCTATAATGCACTGTCTAAATATTTCCAAATTAGCTTACAGCTGCAAAATTAGTCATTTTAAAGCATTCGTTTAACTAGTTTAACTAACACAAGGAAGTGAAAGTATAGTGTTGTAACAGTTTTGATCTAACGAGGACACCACTAACAATGTGTGTCATTTCATCTTCTGTTAATTGATAACCTGTAAAATGACTTTAAACTGTAGTGTGGTAATTATTGCAGGAGCCTGTCGACACCTCAGCAAATGTGTGTGTATGGCAAAGAGAATGTTTCTTCGATAATATCGTTTCCTCCCTCAAGTGTCTGAGAAGTACCAATACCCGCCCATAGAAAATAGTAGGGGAGGGAAGGAAGGAGGGACAGATGGAAGGAGAGAGCGAATATAAATGTTTCAGCGATAAGTGTCTCAGAAGTTGGCATGGGAGAGGGAGCGAGAGACTAGAGGATTCAGACACTCAGCAGAGCTTATGTTGAATTCAGATTTCAGATCCCTTTCAAGAGTCTGGGATGGGGGCGAGAACAGTTCCAAAATACCACACATACCTTCCACTTCAAAATCCCCCACAAAGACCCAGATATCCACTTTGTTACATTGCAGATACCCACTTTCTCAAACTCCCGAGACACCCAGGTAACCACTTTTTAAACCACTCGCATGCCAAATAGCCTACCATTCAAAACCTTCAGACTTAGTACCACATATTCCCATCCAGCAGTCTCATTAAAACTATTCTACACTGATACCCTTCAGTATTTGCTGCTGATGCTAAGCCGCTCTACATTGAACCTCTGTGGTAACAAACAGCGGGACTCTGTACAGTCGTGACCAAAAGTTTTGAGAATGACACAAATATTAATTTTCACAGTCTGCTCCCTCAGTGTCTTTAGATATTTTTGTCAGATGTTACTATGGAATACGGAAGTATAATTACAAGCATTCCATAAGTGTCAAAGGCCTTTATTGATAATTACATGAAGTTGATGCAAAGAGTAAATATTTGTAGTGTTGAACCCTCTTTTTCAAGACCTCTGCAATCTGCCCTGGCATGCTGTCAATTAACTTCTGGGTCACATCCTGACTGATTGCAGCCCATTCTTGCATAATCAATGCTTGGAGTTTTTCAGAATTTGTGGGTTTTTGTTTGTCCACCCGCCTCTTGAGGATTGACCACAAGTTCTCAATGAGATTAAGGTCGGGGGGAGTTTCCTGGCCATGGACCCAAAATATTGATGTTTTGTTCCCCGAGCCACTTGGTTATCACTTTTGCCTAATGGCAAGGTGCTCCATCATGCTGGAAAAGGCATTGTTCGTCACCAAACTGTTCCTGGATGGTTGGGAGAAGTTGCTCTCGGAGGATGTGTTGGTACCATTCTTTATTCATGGCTGTGTTCTTAGGCAGAATTATGAGGGAGCCCACTCCCTTGACTGAGAAGCAACCCCACACATGAATGGTCTCAGGATGCTTTACTGTTTGTTGGCATGACACAGGACTGATGGTAGCGCTCACCTTGTCTTCTCCGGACAAGCTTTTTTCCGGATGCCCTAAACAATCGGAAAGGGGATTCATCAGAGAAAATTACTTTACTTGCTGGACTTTCTTGGGTGCCCTGAAGCCTTCTTCACAACAATTGAACCCCTCTCCTTGAAGTTCTTGATGATCCGATAAATGGTTGATTTAGGTGCAATCTTACTGGCAGTAATGTCCTTGCCTGTGAAGCCCTTTTTGTGCAAAGCAATGATGATGGCACGTGTTTCCTTGCAGGTAACCATGGCTGACAGAGGAAGATCAATGATTCCAAGCACCACCCTCCTTTTGAAGCTTCCAGTCTGTTGTTCGATTCAATCAGCATGAGTGATCTCCATCCTTGTCCTCGTCAACACTCACACCTGTGTTAACGAGAGCATCACTGACATGAAGTCATCTAGTCCTTTTGTGGCAGGGCTGAAATGCAGTGGAAATGTTTTTTGGGGATTCAGTTCATTTGCATGGCAAAGAGGGACTTTGCAATTAATTGCAATTCATCTGATCACTCTTCATAACATTCTGGAGTATATGCAAATTGCCATCATACAAACTGAGGCAGCAGACTTTGTGAAAATTAATATTTGTGTCATTCTTAAAACTTTTGGCCACGACTGTACTTGCAGTGCCATTCTCGAGCTTTGAGAAACCTTCTGGCACGAGTTACAAAGAAAGGAATGCCATTTTTATCTCTGACTAGGTTCCACCTGGAAAAAACCCCTCACTCCATTAATGGTTAGGAACACCATGGCTGTGTTATATTGTGTTCCCCTGACTCGACACAGGCAGGAGATTTTGTGGCAAAATGTTTCTCAAAGCTCAAGAATGTCCGTGAATTTGGGGGTTTGATCGTCTCAGACTACTAGCTACTTTCTTTTCAAAGTGTCCCTTTATGTCAGGTAGAGATTAAAAGAATGTATAAAAGTTTCATTCCAGTAACCACTTTTCCATCCACTTTTTATTTGAGTAAAGTCATACCGAATAAAAAAACATCACAACAGCTGTGATGGAAACAGGATGTTTCGGTCCAATTTTATAAATGCCGACCGGTAATTTGTTTGTTCGACATGATGGGAACTTTTTATGCTGGTAAAATGAATTATGCGAGAGATGACGATGGAAATATTGACATAAATACAACATATTGACGAAAACTTGGGAGTCAGGCGATGATATGGTGTGTGGTCCTCCCACTACGAGTCGGGAAACCATGCAGTTTATTAGGCTACAGATTAAATAACTTCACAGGGTGGTGAAAGTGCACAGTGATCTTGATGCTGCTTTCCAATAAATATTGAGGGTCTGATACTGGAACTGGTGTGTCTGTGTGTGCTAAGATATAAGTGAGAGATACAGTTGAAGTCGGAAGTTTACATACACCTTAGCCAAATACATGTAAACTCCGTTTTTCACAATTCCTGACATCTAATCCTATTAAAAATTCCCTGTCTTGGGTCAGTTAGGATCACCACTTTATTTTAACAATGTGAAATGTCAGAATAATAGTAGAGGATGACTTATTTACGCTTTTATTTCTTTCATCACATTCCCAGTGGGTCAGAAGTTTACATACACTCAATTAGTATTTGGTAGCATTGCCTTTAAATTGTTTAACCTGGGTCACACGTTTCGGGTAGCCTTCCACAAGCTTCCCACAATAAGTTGGGGGAATTTTGGCCCATTTCCTCCTGACAGACCTGATGTAACTGAGTCAGGTTTGTAGGCCTCCTTGCTCGCACACACTTTTTCAGTTCTGCCCACACGTTTTCTATAGAATTGAGGTCAGGGCTTTGTGATGGCCACTCCAATACCTTGACTTTGTTGTCCTTAAGCCATTTTGCCACAACTTTGGAAGTATGCTTGGGGTCATTGTCCATTTGGAAGACCCATTTGTGACCAAGCTTTAACTTCCTGACTGATGTCTTGAGATGTTGCTTCAATATATCCACATAAATGTTCCTGCCTCATGATGCCATCTATTTTGTGAAGTGCACCAGTGCCTCCTGCAGCAAAGCACCCTCACAACATGATGCTGCCACCCCCGTGCTTCACTTCATCTGACACACTGGAATTGTGATACAGTGAATTATAAGTGAAATAATCTGTCTGTAAACAATTGTTGTAAAAATGACTTGTGTCATGCACAAAGTAGATGTCCTAACCGACTTGCCAAAACTATAGTTTGTTAAACAATACATTTGTGGAGTGGTTGAAAAACGAGTTTAATTGACTCCAACCTAAGTGTATGTAAACCTCCGATTTCAACTGCAAGTCTTCTCTAAGAAGACCGTAACATTACTGTGTGGAATTGCCCATAATGTAACTTTTGGATTACTTAAACTCAGTAACAATCTGATTACTTTCAGTTACTTTTGGTTTACTTCACCATTAAGAGGCATTAGAACAGGGGTAGGCAACCTTGTTCCTGGAGTGCTGCAGGATTCTGTTCCACATAGGCACCGCACCTGACCAAGTGAGCTAATTGATCAGTTTAGTGATTGCCTAAATTCAACACACCTGGTCTTCCAGGTCAGTTAAATCAAAAACATGAAGTGCTTCGGCACACATTTGGTGTGTCATCATAGTGGCCTCTGACTTGTGGTTAGACTTGCTCAGGTGGAACAAACTTAAACTTTCTCCTTTTTTCATTGCTTAATTGAATGTCCTTGAGAAAACAGAAAGGTGTCATCCAAGAAGTGATAATCTAAAAAAAATATAAACGCAACATGTAAAGTGCTGGTCCCATGTTTCATGAGCTGAAATAAAAGATCCCAGAAATGTTCCATACGCCAAAAAGCTTATTTCTCTTAGGAGGAGTATTTTTGTCTGTAATAAAGCCCTTTTGTGGGGAAAAACTCATTCTGATAGGCTGGGCCTGGCTCCCCAATGGGTGGGCCAATGCCCTCCCAAGCCCACCCATGGCTACGCTGCAGGGGTGGGCAACTCCAGTCCTCGAGGGCCTGATGGTGTCACAGTTTTTTCCCCAGCTAACACACCTGTCTCCAATAATCACCTAATCATGATCTTCAGTTTAGAATGGAGTTTGATTAATCAGCTGTGTTTGCTAGGGATGGAGAAGAAGTGTGACACTAATCAGGCCCTCGAGTACTGGAGTTGCCCACCCCTGGTTAGGGCCTAATGAATTCATTTATAATGACTGATTTCCTTATATGAACTGGAACTCAGCAAAACCTTTGAAATTATTGCATGTTGCGTTTTATATTTTTGTTCAGTATAGTTCAATGTTTCCCAACCCCGGTCCGCGAGTACCCCCAACAGTACACAGTTTGTAGCCCTTGGTTGTAGCCCTTGACAAACACACCTCATTTAACTCATTGAGGGCTTGATGATTAGTTGACAAGTTTAATCAGGTGTGCTTGTCCAGGGTTACAGTAAAAATGTGTACTGTTCAGGGTACTGTACTCACTGTTTGGGAAACACTGCAGATACTTTTGAAAAGCTAGATCAATCTGATTACAATATTTTTGCTGGTAATGTAACTGATTACATTTGAACTGATTACATGTAACCAGTTACTCCTCAATCCTGTGTGGAGGTGATTAGAGCTGTTTGGCCTCTTTATTTACAGTGTTGTTTTCTGAAGTGGTGAATTGCATTCTAACCCCACTGCCAATCATTCTCATAGATTGGATTCTTGTTGCGACTCTGTGTGTGTGTGTGTGTGTGTGTGTGTGTGTGTGTGTGTGTGTGTGTGTGTGTGTGTGTGTGTGTGTGTGTGTGTGTGTGTGTGTGTGTGTTCGTTTAGGAGCCGTGCCTGGCCTTATGTTTTCCGAACAGTTGCCTTTGCTCACTCAAACTAATGGGAAAGAGGAGAGAGAGATAGTCTGTGAGTGGCACTATTGAGAGATACTCGGCTGGCATCATAACTATAACTATTCTCCTGGGATATTGGGCTCTGTCAGGCTCCCTGGGCTTTGGTTTGAGTGAGTGCCCTTGACTTTAGTCTAGCGTCATGCAATATTACATTTCCACACACACATACGTTCACACACATCTCACGTAAAGCGTCAATCAGCAGTAGAAACAATAACAAAGTGTTCTCCCCGTCCCTGTTTTGGTAAGAGCTGAGGGATGGGGCTGGAGAAATGTAACCACTTTCAAATTCATAGTTATGGATGCAAAGACTGACCATCCATTGTTTCAAAATGATCGTTCTAAGCATGTTTTGAGGCTATATAGTGTTTGTTTAAATATACTTTGTTTACAAACATGGGAGTAAAACAAGCTTATATGTTGGGTACTGATGGTGTATGACAGTTGAACTAAGCTCTAGAAGCATTTGTAAGTTATATTCTTCAAGAATCAAATGGGTACATATTCATTTATAAATCGAAAAATGTATGGAGCAACTGCTGATTGCCCCTTTAAGTAACACATGTAGTAACCAAAAAAGTGTTAAACAAATCCAAATATATTTTATATTTTGAGATTCTTCAAAGTTGCCTTGATGACTGCTTATGCACACTCTTGGCATTCTCTCAGCCATCTTAATGAAGTACTCACCTGGAATGCATTTCAATTAACAGGTGTGCCTTGTTCAAATTTAATTTGTGGAATTTCTTAATGCTTTTGAGCAAATCAGTTGTGTTGTGACAAGGTAGGGGTGGTATACAGAAGATAACCCTATTTGGTAAAAGACCAAGTCCATATTATGGCAAGAACATCTCAAATGAGCAAAGAGAAATTACAGTACATCATCATGAAGGTCAGCCAATCTGGAAAATTTCAAGAACTTTGAAAGTTTCTTCAAGTGCAGTCGCAAAAACCATCAAGCGCTATGATGAAACTGACTCTCATGAGGACCACCACAGGAAGGATGACCCAGAGTTACCTCTGCTGCAGAGGATAAGTTCATTAGAGTTACCAGCCTCAGAAATTGCAGCCCAGATAAATGCTTCGCAGAGTTCAAGTAACAGACACATCTCAACGTGTCCTTTAGACTGATGAGTCCAAATTTGAGATTTTTAGTTCCAACCGTCGTGTCTTTGTGAGATGCAGAGTAGGTGAACGGATGATCTCTGAATGTGTGGTTCTCACTGTGAAGCATGGAGGAGGAAGTGTGCTGGTGCTTTGCTGGTGACACTGTCAGTGATTTATTTAGAATTCATGGCACACTTAACCAGCATGGCTACCACAGCATTCTGCAGCAATACGACATCCCATCTGGTTTGCGCTTAGTCCCACTATCATTCCTTTTTCAACAGGACAATGACCCAACACACCTCCAGGCTGTCTAATCACCCGACCTCAACCCAATTGAGATGGTTTGGGATGAGTTGGACCGCAGAGTGAAGGAAAAGCAGCCAACAAATGCTCAGGATATGTGGGAACTCCTTCAAGACGGTTGAAAAGCGTTCCAGGTGAAGCTGGTTGCGAGAATGCCATGAGTGTGCAAAGCTAGATTCTGTGAAGAATCTAAAATATATTTTGATTTGTTTCACACTTTTTTGGTTACTACATGATTTCATACGTGTTATTTCATAGTTTTGATGTCTTCACTATTATTCTACAATGTAGAAAATAGTCAAAATTAAGAAAAACACTTGAATGAGTAGGTGTGTCCAAACTTTTGACTGGTACAGTAGGCCTATAGACAAATTAGTGAATGATTGCAGGTATCCCTTCTGCATCACAATCTTTTGATGCTTTTTTCCCCATTGTTGCTCAGGTTTGACTAGTAGAATATCAATAAGGAGTTTCTATTATTTTTAGTTTGTGTGAAAATGGACATTTGACAAAAGCAACGCTAGAACAATCCCAGTGTTGTCAGTTTCCATGTCTCCTAACAATGGTTTCTCCACAGAGTATAGTTTTAATCAGCCTCCATCTCCCCCCTGATAACTAACTCCCCATCTTGGCCCAATCCTCACTTACACAGAAGCCTTTGTTTAGCTACGATCCCCTCCTCTCAGTCTTTCTCTCTCCATCTCCCTCTTTTCATTTTTCCCTTTCCTTTTTGGTCTGGAATTGTAATTAGCACCCAGAACCACACTGGCGCCTAAAGACAGGACCACGAAAACCCAGCAAAAATCTCGGGGGCAGCTGTGTCTGTGTCCTCAACAACAAGCATATGGCAGAACCTTCTGGAATGTGCAAGTCTGGTTGGAGGATGTCTTTTCCTCTTCTCTTCTCTCTCCCAACCCGACATTCTTTAAATGTGTCTCCTGCTCAGATCACATTGAAATTGGCTCCTGTCATTGGCGTGACCGTGTGATTTCGGCGTGTACATTCCTGTCAGGAGCAGGATGGGTGAGGGGAGGGTGGCGAGGTGCCCCGACCCACCATCTTACGTACGCTGTCGATGTACCCTCATCTCAGAGGGGATCAAGCACATGAAATCTCAATACGTATGCACACACATACACACGCACACTCCTAAGTCTCACTCAGAAGTCCACGGCCCAGGGCGTTTGGGGGGGGTGCCTGCTCCACACTCGAGAGGCAGACGCACATGCTCACACTGCTGCTGTGCTGGGAACTGAGGAGACAACACAGACAACATATTCAGAGAAAAAACACACACACACACACAGTTGCGAGCTGGCTCCATGATAACAGATAGACTTCTTGTTTTTGGGTCCTTTTTTGAATTTCTGAAAGAAAACAACAAAACAGGATATCTGTAGAATGCAGTGTAGTCATACTCAGCGGCGGTTGAATGACTTCTGAAAGCATCTAGGCTTTATTAATGCCTCTGCTTTTCATCTTCCTTCAGTAGATGAGTTTTGAAATTCTAAACACACAGTATCCCTCCTCCTCCTCCTCCCTCACATACTCCAGTCTGTATGAAAGACAAGGCCCAGGCAGGGGGTTGGGTTCCCCATGGAGGCGACCCAAGGATTCTGAACACCAAATACTTGTTCACACAGTGGCTTTGTGTGGCCAGCCTAGCGTGACGCCCACATGGCTTATAGCACAGTGAGCGCTCAGCGCCAGTGTTGGTTAGCTCACCACCCACACATTCACAGTGTCCTGGTATACAGAAGTACTGCGGTAAGACTGTCGATTTATGGTGCGTTATCTTCGCTCCTTGCCTAATTGGTGAAAGAGTGATGATGGCACTTGAATAGGAAGATGTGTTCCCTGATCCTGAGTGGTGTGTGTCTGTCTGGTGTAACTCCTCATGCTTGCTTATCTACAGACATATTATATACAGTAACTTAACCCCCCCCCCCCCCCCCCCACAAAAAAAAATTCTGCATATTCCGCAATCCATAGATGATTGACATTCATTGAACAACAAGACCTTCTCTTTAGGAATGCTCCTGCTGAACCCCTAAACCGACCTACTAAAATCATGCATTCCTTGACGGTCAGTTTCTTCCTCCCCTGATCTTTTTGGGGGCTGTTTTTCATAAGAATGCACAACACGCACCAACCTCTGTGGTGATGAAACCGTGGAGTCTTCCCGTTCTGGGTGGCTGTGTAACATAGTCCTCCTGAGTGCAAACAAGCCCCAACCCAAAAGATTTGAGACATTCCGTGAATGTTTTCTCAAAACCCCTTAATTAATGTGAACAAGCTGTGAGGTTCAGTGCACTTGATCACACTGTGTGTATGTGCATTGCTTAGGAGCATGTGCGTGCACCGCCGAGGAGCGTGTGCACCGCCGAGAAGCTCCACCATGGTTTAGTTAACAAAAACAGCCTGATTTTGAAATACATTTTGATGCTAACGATGCCCTGTAATTGGCAACTGTAGAGTTTAAGGGCACTCATTATGGACCGCCGAGCGGGGCTGCCTGCTTGTCAAAGAGTGTGTTTGTGTGTGTGCCTGCCGAATGGTACAGAGTGAGCTCTAATCGTTCTGATGCAACAGGCTGCACGTTGTGATATTGTTCTCCAAGTGTAGGCCTTATTTCTTAAGGGGACTAAAGCAGACATTACTGACAAGGGTTTCTCCTTTGAGGCGGTGCGATGTTTTGGATTTTCAAGATTTCGTCCACGATTCCTTCCCTATTTCCCTATAAATTGAACTGTTTTTGACCGGAGCCCATAGCATTGTTGATCCTGTTGTGCTGTTATTCTTTTTAATTGAACCGTTATTTAACTATTGGTCAGGAGGGTCTTACAAATAACTGTCAATGCATAAGTAGGTTGACCCAACAGGAATTATAAAAGTAAATGTTTGTAATACTGGGCATCAGGCTTCTGTTAACCGTTTGAATTCATCACCACACTTATCAACAGATGACATTTTGTTGTGCCTCTTATGACCAGCAATTCAGCTTTGCACTGTAAGTCTAGAGGAGAAATGGCCCAGTCCCAGAACAGTTTGATCTGTTTGTGCTGTCCTGGTCAGCAGTGGCAAACACTTACAAGCAGATCTTGGACCAGGCTGTAGAGAGGCTGCTTCATTACAGGATTGGCCTGGCTGCAAGTCTCTTATGGTTGTTTGAAGGCGCCAAGGCGAGGTGCACTTTTACTGTATTGAACATGTAGAATATCAATATTTCATTTGACAAAATATTGCTTTCTGTTGTTTTTGCTCCTAGTTGGCTTGGCGAGAAACACACTCCATTGGAGGACATTTGCAGCGGAATTTCTGTTCATTCTTGAACCTTCATGAATTTCTGAGATGCTTGGCAAAGGAGAAGATCTCACAGACTTGTTCAATCGTGTTCTTTTAGCTGACTTCATAGCTCATGTCTTAGCCTGTTGATCAGTCCGTATGACTGATGATAGTGATGCATGCAGTCGATCCATTTTCAGATGCTGCTTCTAGCTTCCTGATAGAAACGGCACGGGGCTTGATAAGGATAAATGTGAAAGAAAGGAGACACATGGTACACAGGTGAGAGAGAGAGAGAGAGAGAGAGAGAGAGAGAGAGAGAGAGAGAGAGAGAGAGAGAGAGAGAGAGAGAGAGAGAGAGAGAGAGAGAGAGAGAGAGAGAGAGAGAGAGAGAGAGAGAGAGAGAGAGAGAGAGAGAGAGAGAGAGAGAGAGAGAGAGAGAGAGAGAGAGAGAGAGAGAGAGAGAGAGAGAGAGAGAGAGAGAGAGAGAGAGAGAGAGAGAGAGAGAGAGAGAGATGCAGAAAACGACTGCCTAATTTATTCAGTCCGGTCACATCTTCCTGCAAATTATGTTGCTTATTATCCCTTTAAGCGCTCTATCACAGCCTTAAATCAGACTGAATTATGGGAGCACAGGCTTCGCCTGCATGTGACTGAGCAGCAGGGAGGGTGCAAGCCTGAGAGCCCATCAATACTATTTACCTCTCTTTCTCTCTCTGTGTCATTGTCTCTCTTTTTCTTTCTCGCTCGCTCTCTCTCCCTCCATCTCCCTCCCCATCCACCTCGACTATGTTATGTACCAGGACAGAAAAACAAGGGTCATTTAGAGGCTTTCATGATAGAAAATAATAGTACACATCTTAACACAACTATCAGGCCAATGGATATGACCACTCCACCTCTTTCATGCTATGGACTCAAAGTAAGGATGAGTATTTCTCACCAATTACTAGTATTACAGCTGTAGTTTACATCTTCAATTACGAGAAGATTGTTTTTTTTATTGAATTTTATGTAACCTTTATGTAACTAGACAAGTCAGTTAAGAACAAATTCTTAGTTACAATGACGGCCTACCAAAAGGCCTCCTTTTTATTTTATTTCACCTTTATTTATCCAGGTAGGCTTGTTGAGAACTAGTTCTCATTTACAACTGCGACCTGGCCAAGTTAAAGCAAAGCAGGGCGACACAAACAACAACTCAGAGTTACACATGGAATAAACAAACATACAGTCAATAATGCAGTAGAAAAATCTATGTACAGTGTGTGTAAATGTAGAAGATTAGGGAGGTAAGGCAATAAATAGGCCATAGAGGTGAAATAATTACAATTTAGCATTAACACTGGAGTGATAGATGTGCAGATTATGATGTGCAAGTAGAGATACTGGGGTGCAAAATAGCAAAAAGATAAATAACAATATGGGGATGAGGTAGTTGGGTGTGCTATTTACAGATTGGCTGTGTACAGGTACAGTGATCGGTTAGCTGCTCTGACAGCTGATGCTTAAAGTTAGTGAGGGAGATATAAGTCTCCAGCTTCAGTGATTTTTGCAATTCGTTCCAGTCATTGGTAGCAGAGAACTGGAAGGAAAGGCAGCCAAAGGAGGTGTTGGCTTTGGGGGATGACCAGTGAAATATACCTGCTGGAGCGCGTGCTACGGGTGGGTGTTGCTATGGTGACTAGTGAGCTGAGATAAGGCGAGGCTTTACCTAGCAAAGACTTATAGACATCTCCTGCGGGGATGAGAGCTGGGATTAAAAATAAATGAAATAAAAATATAGGACAAAAAAATGCTTACATGTGTAACGTCTGCTTCCAACTCACACTCTAAAACATATAGATCCCCTGAACGCAGCTCACTCTCCAGATCCCAATCACCTGAATTCCGATCACCTGTTCACACACATGTATGTCATTTACACACACCATTTAATGAAGTTCTTTGCACCCTATCATTATTCAGAGCTTTGTTCATTTCCATACTAGTCCTGCCGTGTATTGTAGTTCTCACTAGTTTCCATCCTCACTAACAATATTTTTTGCCTATTCTCTGCCTGTACTTTTGTCAGATTTCCTGTCATCAACCTATTGCCTGATCTCCTGGACTACGGTATTAGCCTTTTTCCCTGCCTGTACTGTTACCTTTTTGGATTCCCTGTGTATGACCTTCTGCCTGGCCCTGGACCCAGCTACCTGCTGTGTCCTGCGCTTGACACCAGCACTCTGTCTCCCATCATACTCATTACAACATGATTTGACTGTCTTGGTAACTGGCCCCATATCCTGTCCTCCCCGATAGTCATTACACTGCACTTCTCCACCTCACCCCACCCCCTCCCCTACACCTCCAACCCTGTCTTCTGATCACCCGTCTGTCCCTCAAGCCATTCTATTCCATTCCAGGATAGATACTACCCATCTCCCCTTCTCCTCTATGTACCAGCACTCTAATTGCAGTAATTTGGGCTTATTCAAGGATGAGATACAGTACACTGTCATCAACTTGTCAGCACATATTGCAATGTTGGAGAAACGAGCAGGGGGAGAAAGTGTCGTCCCTCCTCCCCCATTCCTCACCCGTGCCTCACAGAGCTTTCAGTCTAATGGTGCTCAATTTCATATGGCCATTGCATCAAAGCAGCCAGCAAGGCCACTTTTTGAGGAAACAGCTTTTGTCACGGTGGAAGAAAAAATACCCAGTTTGATCTTGACAACATCGGAGAGAGCAGACCAGATATATTACCCATGGGCAATTTCACTGTAATGGAATTGAAGTTTTATTTCACTTTAAAATGTATGCCAAACAAAAAACATTGATTTCAAAGTTTAACAAGCCAGACAACTCTATGCACAAGGACTACTGAAAAATGTACAATAACGAATTTAGTAGAAGAATTGTGCTGATGCAAACTTTGGTAACAGAATTACGGTAAAATCTTCCTCAGGTTTTTATGCTGCCACGTTTCTCACCTGGGATGTCGGGTATGACATGGTACCTTGAGCTTGAACATCTCTCTTTTGGTTATTGAATTTAAAGTAAGCGAAATGGATAAGATTAGATCATGGGTCCCTGATCTGTACGAACACAGAAATGCATAATAATGGATATGAATGTCCTTCTACTTCACAAGTTTGGACATCACAGCAGAGCACAGTTGAGTACAGTAGAGTTTAGCACAGTACAGTAGAGTAGCACAGTACAGTAGAGTATAGGTCAGTACAGTACAATACACTGTGTTTTACTGTACTGTGCTGTGCTATCCAAACTTGTGAAACATATGTCTGTGATAGGTTCAGATTTGGTCCAGTCCGTCTGTTAACATCAAGGCCAGGTTGGACTGACCAAATTTCACCGATCCAGTAGAGGTTAAACTTACAGAAGGTTAAACATTTCTCCCAAACTAAATCTAAGTGTTGGCAGGGGACCTTATGTCAACATTACTGGGTTTTGATGGAAGACTTTTTCTGGTAGATGTTTTCTAAGACAATGTTTCCATCTGTTTATCCAGAAATCAAAATCTTTACTCATGCCAAAGCAAATTGTGGGAAATGGTTGAAAACCCTATCTATGCCTTAGTTTCCCCAAAATATATTGACTCTTAGCTTTATTTGACACCCAATTTCATACTCCTACGAACTTCACATATTGGTGCTCATGGGTCCTGTTCGATGGAAATGCCCCCCCATGCACTGTAAGAGATCATTTTGGAAAAGGAATCTTATTTTCTTCTCCACGGCCGAAAAAGGCCCGTTCAGTAGTAATCCCCCTCGGGAGATACTGTAGCTCAAAGTCCTGGTTTAACTGTCCACTGAGGCTACTGCCCTTCCTGATTTTCCCTGCCGGAGTGTGTGTGTGTGAGGTGTGTGTGTGGTGGTAGTAGCCAGGTCCATGCCTGGACACTGAGAATACCTTAAGAAGCTGCTCAATCATACTGTACGCTGAGGCTTTATCAAAGGTATCCTGCTGGACAGGGCAGAATCCATTTAGAACCATGGGGCTGGAATTATATCCCTGAGTGAGAGATAGTGGGATGAAGGGAGAGAGTGAGAGGGGTGAAGAGAGAGGGAGATAGAGAGTGATAGAGAACATTTCAGTGTATCCTGTCAGATGATGTCTGGGGTTGCTGTTCTTATTTTGTGGGCCGTGGAAATTGTGAGGTCCCGGTTGCGTTTATCAGGCCGATGTCTCTGTGAGGGATCCTTGCCCCAGGTTGCCCCCGCTACGCAACAGTTGAAAGGGAATCCAGTTTGAGGCACTGTGGAGGGACTTTGGTTCTGTGGTACACACACACACACAATGACAAACTAGCACAAAAACCAATGCATATAGATGGCTTTGTATATTCATATGAGGCACCAAATGTAATTCTGATTAAATCACTACAGCTGAATGCTGACTCCTTATTGTTATTGGTCTGACTGCTGTCTTCTGTTATTGCTATTGTTTGAGGAGGAGAGGAAGTGGCTATAGTGCCTGTGTTTGGACGAGTGGACATTAAAGATGGGAGGCATGGTGCTAAATGACATCTCCACAGTCTTCCCATGATTCTAGCACCCTAAGTGGGATACAACTCACTTTCCAACGCCCCGCCAACCAACCATCTCCCCAGGCCCTGGATAACTAGGAGAGGGACAAGAGTGAGAGGGGAGTGAGAGAAGGGCGAGAGGGGTTTGTGTGACACCTCACTTGGTGCATTAGCCACATCACACGTGCCACCCACCCCCCACCCCCAACCAGCTGTTCTTATTGCTGCTAGATAAATTGTTGTTTTCAGCGTTGGCATGAACTGGAGGAGTGCATTTTAAACAGACTTGGTATGTTTCCCATTCCAGAGACCGATGAAGCAGCTCTGTCTCCGTGACTGTGTGTGTGCTGGCAGCGAGTACAGCATGATTGAGTTATTTAAGATCTCATTCTGAGCAACATTTCCATGTGTACTCTCCCTCTCCATTGATGTGCTGGCGGGATGGGAGTCACCGGCATCTCCTCCCCTTATCCACTCTGCTCCCACATTGATAGTAATAAGAGAGGACATACTGGGAATCAAGGTCTCGACTCGGCATTCAAATTAACAGACACACACACACTCATAGTACACACTCAGGGCCAAATGAGGTGCAGGTTCAGGACTGATCATTTATCTCCCTGTGATTAAGACTGAGCAATTTCACATAGAGATGGACTGGAAGTGTGTGTATGCGTGTGTGCAGCGTTACAGGAGCCAAAAGCCCTTCCTCTTCACCCTGGTGATAACATTAAGGGAAACGTTCCTCTCCAACTGCAGAAACCAAGACTATAATCTTAGGCTAACACTGTGAAGGCCGCAGGGCCAGAGCCGCGGGAAGTAGGGGTGCTGACGGTGCTGCAGCACCCCCTGAATAAAACAGATTTAATATATATACATTTCACAAAAGTCATGTATTACTAGTATTAGTGGACCACAGACGATGCAATCTCAACCACACTGCACACTGCCCTAACCCATCTGGACAAGACAAATACCTATGTGAGAATGCTGTTCATCGACTACAGCTCAGCATTTAACACCATAGTACCCTCCAAACTCGTCATCAAGCTCGAGACCCTGGGTCTTGACCCCGCCCTGTGCAACTGGGTACTGGACTTCCTGACGGGCCGCCCCCAAGTGGTGAGGGTAGGTAACAACATCTCCACCCCGCTGATCCTCAACACTGGGTGCACCCACAAGGGTGCGTCCCTGTTCACCCACGACTGCGTGGCCACGCACGCCTCCAACTCAATCATCAAGTTTGCGGACGACACAACAGTGGTAGGCTTGATTACCAACAACGACAAGACGGCCTACAGGGAGGAGGTGAGGGCCCTCGGAGTGTGGTGTCAGGAAAATAACCTCACACTCAACGTCAACAAAACTAAGGAGATGATTGTGGACTTCAGGAAACAGCAGAGGGAACACCCCCCTATCCACATCGATGGAACAGTAGTGGAGAGGGTAGTAAGTTTTAAGTTCCTCGGCGCACACATCACAGACAAACTGAATTGGTCCACCCACACAGACAGCATCGTGAAGAAGGCGCAGCAGCGCCTCTTCAACCTCAGGAGGCTGAAGAAATTCGGCTTGTCACCAAAAGCACTCACAAACTTCTACAGATGCACAATCGAGAGCATCCTGTCGGGCTGTATCACCGCCTGGTACTACAACTGCTCCGCCCACAACTGTAAGGCTCTCCAGAGGGTAGTGAGGTCTGCACCACGCATCACCGGGGGCAAACTACCTGCCCTCCAGGACACCTACACCACCCGATGTCACAGGAAGGCCATAAAGATCATCAAGGACAACAACCACCCGAGCCACTGCCTGTTCACCCCGCTATCATCCAGAAGGCAAGGTCAGTACAGGTGCATCAAAGCTGGGACCGAGAGACTGAAAAACAGCTTCTATCTCAAGGCCATCAGACTGTTAAACAGCCACCACTAACATTGAGTGGCTGCTGCCAACACACTGACTCAACTCCAGCCACTTTAATAATGGGAATTGATGGGAATTGATGTAAAATATATCACTAGCCACTTTAAACAATGCTACTTAATATAATGTTTACATACCCTACATTATTCATCTCATATGTATACGTATATACTGTACTCGATATCATCTATTGCATCTTTATGTAATACATGTATCACTAGCCACTTTAAACTATGCCACTCTGTTTACATACTCATCTCATATGTATATACTGTACTCGATACCATCTACTGCATCTTGCCTATGCCGTTCTGTACTATCACTCATTCACATATCTTTATGTACATATTCTTTATCCCCTTACACTTGTGTGTATAAGGTAGTAGATTTGGAATTGTTAGTTAGATTACTCGTTGGTTATTACTGCATTGTCGGAAATAGAAGCACAAGCATTTCGCTACACTCGCATTAACATCTGCTAACCATGTGTATGTGACAAATACATTTGATTTGATATAGACTGGAAAAAACATTTTTTTTCAGCATCTCCGCTTTAGCCAAAAAGGTAGTTGTATAATTAAGAAGAGTATCTTGCAGGACTTAATAGCTGGAATTGTAAGAGTTGTTGCCCTGTTCCTTTCTCTGTGATCATCATTCTAAAGGGATCCAGAAAGAACAAAACCCTGTCCTCAAACATCTACATCAAAAGGTGCAACGTTATGTCCAAAGACACAAAACATCCACATCAAATGACATATTTTTCTTCATCAAATAACAAGGAAAACAAAAAATGTTTTGTGCAGTATTAATTTACCATACTTACAAACCACTTAATGTAAATTAACATTAATGTATTGTACATAAGCTGATCATCTACGTTTGTACCTGTAGACTTCACCATGAAGAAAAACAATGTACAATACAGTAATTAAGTACAGTGAGACATCAAGTGGTCTGTGATGATCAGTTGGTAGAGCATGGTGCTTGCAATGCCAGGGTTGTGGGTTTGATTCCCACGGGGGACCAGTACAAATGGTGCTTGCAATGCCAGGGTTGTGGGTTTGATTCCCACGGGGGACCAGTACAAATGGTGCTTGTAACGCCAGGGTTGTGGGTTTGATTCCCACGGGGGACCAGTACAAATGGTGCTTGCAATGCCAGGGTTGTGGGTTTGATTCCCACGGGGGACCAGTACAAATGGTGCTTGTAACGCCAGGGTTGTGGGTTTGATTCCCACGGGGGACCAGTACAAATGGTGCTTGCAATGCCAGGGTTGTGGGTTTGATTCCCACGGGGGACCAGTACAAATGGTGCTTGCAATGCCAGGGTTGTGGGTTTGATTCCCACGGGGGACCAGTACAAATGGTGCTTGTAACGCCAGGGTTGTGGGTTTGATTCCCACGGGGGACCAGTACAAATGGTGCTTGTAACGCCAGGGTTGTGGGTTTGATTCCCACGGGGGACCAGTACAAATGGTGCTTGCAATGCCAGGGTTGTGGGTTTGATTCCCACGGGGGACCAGTACAAATGGTGCTTGTAACGCCAGGGTTGTGGGTTTGATTCCCACGGGGGACCAGTACAAATGGTGCTTGCAATGCCAGGGTTGTGGGTTTGATTCCCACGGGGGACCAGTACAAATGGTGCTTGTAACGCCAGGGTTGTGGGTTTGATTCCCACGGGGGACCAGTACAAATGGTGTTTGCAATGCCAGGGTTGTGGGTTTGATTCCCACGGGGGACCAGT
Source organism: Oncorhynchus clarkii lewisi (assembly GCF_045791955.1). Classification (NCBI taxonomy): domain Eukaryota; kingdom Metazoa; phylum Chordata; class Actinopteri; order Salmoniformes; family Salmonidae; genus Oncorhynchus; species Oncorhynchus clarkii. Next base: position 11,589,681 of record NC_092165.1, read on the forward strand.
ACAAATGGTGCTTGCAATGCCAGGGTTGTGGGTTTGATTCCCACGGGGGACCAGTACAAATGGTGCTTGTAACGCCAGGGTTGTGGGTTTGATTCCCACGGGGGACCAGTACAAATGGTGCTTGTAACGCCAGGGTTGTGGGTTTGATTCCCACGGGGGACCAGTACAAATGGTGCTTGCAATGCCAGGGTTGTGGGTTTGATTCCCACGGGGGACCAGTACAAATGGTGCTTGTAACGCCAGGGTTGTGGGTTTGATTCCCACGGGGGACCAGTACAAATGGTGCTTGCAATGCCAGGGTTGTGGGTTTGATTCCCACGGGGGACCAGTACAAATGGTGCTTGCAATGCCAGGGTAGTGGGTTTAATTCCCACGGGGGACCAGTACAAATGATGCTTGCAATGTCAGGGTAGTGGGTTTGATTCCCACGGGGACCAGTATAATAAAGTATGAAAATGGATGCACTCACTACTGTAAGTTGTTCTGGATAAGACGTCTATTAAAATGGAAAAGGAACGAATAGACCATTTCTGTTTTCACATAGAAATAAGTTGCATTTGCAAAGTACTTCAAGAAGTATTATCAGATTAACTATTTTGTACAGATAATTATCAGACTCAAGTTACAAATGCTGGTAAACACTGAAATACATTTTGTTAAAAAAATCATAAAAGTAGTGCACTGGGCCTTTACTAGTCCTGTATTAGCAGACCAATTACAGTAGACCAATTACAGTCTTCAACGCGGGCAAAAAATGTTTTTCTGCACCCCCCCCCCACCCCCAAACTACTTCCTGCGGCTATGCGCAGGGCAGACTGACATTAAGCAGACTGCTGAATGCCACAGGGGCAGAGTGACATTACAGAGACTGTCGAATGCCACAGGGCAGAGTGACATTACAGAGACTGTCGAATGCCACAGGGCAGAGTGACATTACAGAGACTGTCGAACGCCACAGGGCAGTGACATTACAGAGACTGCTGAACGCCACAGGGCAGAGTGACATTACAGAGACTGCTGAACGCCACAGGGCAGAGTGACATTACAGAGACTGCTGAACGCCACAGGGCAGAGTGACATTACAGAGACTGCTGAACGCCACAGGGCAGAGTGACATTACAGTGACTGGTGCACAGTGCAGGGCAGAGTGACATTACACGGGCAGAGTGACATTACAGACGACTGCTGAACGCCACAGGGCAGAGTGACATTACAGAGACTGCTGAACGCCACAGGGCAGAGTGACATTACAGAGACTGCTGAACACCTCAGGGCACAGTGACATTACACAGACTGCTGAAACCTGCAGGGTAGAGTGACATTACACAGACTGCTGAACCCTGCAGGGTAGAGTGACATTACAGAGACTGCTGAACGCCACAGGGCAGTGACATTACAGAGACTGCTGAACGCCACAGGGCAGAGTGACATTACAGAGACTGCTGAACGCCACAGGTCAGAGTGACATTACAGAGACTGCTGAACGCCACAGGGCAGAGTGACATTACAGAGACTGGTGCACAGTGCAGGGCACAGTGACATTACACAGACTGCTGAACACTGCAGGGTAGAGTGACATTACAGAGACTGCTGAACGCCACAGGGCACAGTGACATTACAGAGACTGCTGAACGCCACAGGGCACAGTGACATTACAGAGACTGCTGAACGCCACAGGGCAGAGTGACATTACAGAGACTGCTCGTCTAAGCTACAGGACTGTTTTGCTAGCACAGACTGGAATATGTTCCGGGATTCATCCGATGGCATTGTGGAGTTTACCACATCTGTCATTGGCTTAATAATAAGTACATTGACGACTTCGTCCCCACAGTGACCGTACGTACACATCCCAACCAGAAGCCATGGATTACAGGCAACATCCACACTGAGCTAAATACAGGCCCAAGATCGAATCCTACTACAGAATCCACAGATGACGAAATCTCTATTGCACCGCCCTTTCCCATCTGGACAAAATAACATCCACGGGAGAATACTGTTCATTGACTACAGCTCAGCGTTCAACACCATAGTGCCCTCCAAGCTCAACACCAAGCTAAGGAACCTGGGACCGAACACCTCCTTCTGCAACCTCTCCCTCAACATCATCAAGACAAAGGAGCTGATTGTGGACTACAGGAAACGGAGGGCCGAGCACGCCCCCATTCACCTCGACAGAGCTGTAGTGGAGCAGGTCGAGAGCTTCAAGTTTTTCAGTGTCCACATCACTAATGAATTATCATCGTCCATACACACTAACAGTCGTGAAGAGGGCACAACAATGCTTCTCCTCCTCCAGCGTGTATGGCATCATGTGGGCGAGCGGTTTGCTGATGTCAACGTGGTGAACAGTGGCCCACGGTGGCGATGGGGTTATGGTACGGGCAGGCATAAGCTACGGACAACACACACAGTAACATTTTATCGATGGCAATTTGAATGCGCAGCTATAATGTGACAAGATCCTGAGGCCCAATAGTGCCATTCTTCTGCTGCCATCACCTCATGTTTCAGCATGATAATTGCCTCCCCCGTGTTGCAAGGATCTGCCCACCATTCCTGGAAGCTGAAAATGTCCCAGTTCTTTCATAATTTTAGCGGCAAGGCCGTTTGACCTTCTAGAGGTGCCCAATCGGCTAGTGCACCAAGGCCATCATCTAGGGCACCAAGGCCATCTGCCAGAGCACCGAGGCCATCTGGTAGGGCACCAAGGCCAATAACCAAAATAGCAAATTAAATTGATTTGAAACACCAAAAACGTCATGTTTTTCTTAACAGAATAGCTAAAGTGTATGTAAATGTACATCCATATTTAACCTACATGCCAAATTGTGGGTGATAGCCTATGCCTATTGGCTACAGTCTGTCATGTCCAGACCGATGCTGACAGGACGGAGGTACCTAAAAATGTTGACAAACTTTAATGAGACTTTTAATGACATGTATTATAAGCTAAACACCAGTCATGTTTACCAAATATAATGTAGGTTGGATAATTAATATTAGTGTCTAAAGGCTTCATTCTCTCATACTCCAGTCACTTTCCTTTCAGATAGGAAGAGAAAGGCCCGTCCGTACCTGTTGTGCATCACGACACATCACCCACCTTGCAATCTGAAAGGAGGCAGTCAACATTTTGAAACTATTTAACCGTAAACGTAATTGAATTGTTTTTCATTTTATGAGTCATATCTTACCGTGTTCCGCCCATAGAAACGTTAAGGGGATCATTTTATAAACATTTCCTCAAATGCCATTGAAACCAGTATTTCTCTCATGTTCTAAACTTTCTTTCATTGTACAGCAGCAAAAGGCACATTCCTAGTCCTATTAACAACCTGTGTTGTGCTTTGGAGAATGGTGTTTTCCTGCTAATTGCATTTTGGAACATTTACGCTTACTGCCGTGTTGAAATTGCTGCGCTTATAATTTGAAGAAATAGCATAATAGTTCATCAACATTTTAAACGCTCTGATCTTTTGCATCAGCTTTATTGCTTTTTAAATGTTTTTTAAATCATTTATTTGTAGTTGTATTCATTTGAGATCTATTGTCCCAGAGTCTGTTTTGGAATATTACTTTCTTGCACGAAACAACAAGAAGGACTCCCCAGTTGCGTCCATCCACGTGTCTGTCTTCATTAGTAGCCTCCTTCAGAGCTGTAATGCCTGTGAGAAGGACCAATATCACCTGATGGGGATTGGCTAATTGAGATATCTGAGAGAGCCGTGTGAGTGAGAGGTGCTTTAGAAGCAGGACGATTGTCAGTCATGGCCTCCAATGCCCCCTTGTGTGACCACCAGACATGTCACCCATTGAGCATGTTTGGGATGCTCTGGATCAGGTATTGCCAAACTGGGGTACACCTAGCCCCAGGGGTACGTGCAATGCCGTCGGGGGTACGCCAAATAAAAATATGATTGATATATTTTTTGTTGTTGACATTTTTCACATTTTCAAACAGTCCATTTATATTTTCCAACAGGTTTTTTTCTCGCCTGAGTAGCCTAGTTTCACTTCCAAAAATAAAATTTAACCATCTAGTGTTCCACGAAATAACGACACAATGTCAAATACAGGTAGCCCAGTCAAATAATGAACATCCAATCACATTAACCGTTACTCTCTCGCGGGTATTCCCCTAACAGTCCGTATGTAGCCAAACGTAGCTGCTGCTCATTCCGTTTTCTTGAAAATGAATAAATGGTTAAAAAAAGTAAGGCTTGCATCCATAGAGACACATATCAGCTCTACTGGTAGTACTGCTACTACAAGCAGTACTACACCTGCACCTGTCAACGACACAAGTTGTACTGCTTCCATAGAGACACATACCAGCTCTACTGGTAGTACTGCTACTACAAGCAGTACTACACCTGCACCTGTCATGACACAAGTTGTTCTGCTTCTATAGAGACACATATCAGCTCTACTGGTAGTACTGCTACTACAAGCAGTACTACACCTGCACCTGTCGATGACACAAGTTGTACTGCTTCCATAGACACATACCAGCTCTACTGGTAGTACTGCTACTACCAGCAGTACTACACCTGCACCTGACGATGATACAAGTTATTCTGCTTCCACGTGCACATCCAATGCTAGCATCAGTAATTCTACATTTGTCGTTAGCCCAGCTAGCATGGACGCTGACAATTGGGAATCTGATGCAGCCGAAGAGCTACTGCCACCTTACCCGGGAAAGCACCGAACAACAGAGTTATGTGCATCCTTTCAAGCACACCCTTCTCATAAACCTGTGGTGAGTTATTCACAATTTTTTATGAACAAATAAGGTTTTATATGTAAGATGGCTAAATGAAGAGCTAAATGTGGATTATTTTATTATTATTTGTGTCCTGGTCTCTTTGTCATTTCCCATGAGCCGGGTTGTGACAAAACTAAATAAATTAATAAATGTGTGTTTGCGTGTGTGGCAGGCTTACAATGATGGCAAAAAACAACATTTGAGAGTGCTCCGACCCTGGTGCTAGAGGGTGTACGCAGCTGGAGGTTGAATGTTTGAATGGGTACGGGACTAGAAAAAGTTTGGGAACCACTGCTCTGGATCAACGTATACGACAGCGTGTTCCAGTTCCCGGCAATATTCAACAACTTTGCACAGCCATTGAAGAGGAGTGGGACAACATTCCACAAACAGCCTGATCAACTCTGTTAAGGAGATGTGTCGTGCTGCATGAGGCAAATGGTGGTCACACCAGATACTGACTGGTTTTCTGATCCACGCCCCTACTTTTTTTGTGACCAACAGATGCATATCTGTATTCCCAGTCATGTGAAATCCATAGATTAGGACCTAATGAATTTGTTTCAGTTGACTGTTTTCCTTATGTGAACTCAGTAAAAAAAAAAAAAATGTTGCATTTATTTTTTTGTTCAGTGTAATTTACTACCTATGACGTCATCAGGAAGGCCAAAACATCCCACCTGTAACGGATTTCCTCCTCTTCGTCTGAAGAGGTGTAGCAAGGATCGGACCAATACACAGCGTGGTAAGTGTCCATGTTTTAATAGAAAAGACTGAACATGACACAAATACAAAATAACAAAGTGAAATGGAAACGAAACAGTCCCATGTGGCACAAACACTGACACAGGAAACAATCACCCACAAAATACCCAAAGAACATGGCTGCCTAAATATGGTTCCCAATCAGAGACAACGATAGACAGCTGCCTCTAATTGAGAACCAATCTAGGCAACCATAGACCTACAAAAACACCAAGATGGAAACAACCACATAAATCTACAAAAAACCCTAGACAGTACAAACACCCTAGATGAGACAAAACACACATATTACCCATGTCACACCCTGACCTAACCAAAATAATAAAGAAAACAAAGAATACTAAGGTCAGGGCGTGACACCACCAAAACAGGCTGAAATTTCAGGTGGTCTTTTCAAACAGCTCTTACACTAAAAGGGCATTATCATCATTTTTCACAATTTCACAGTATTATTCCAACCTCATCATGTGGAAATATATCTAAAACACAAAATCTAGTTTTTGACTCCACTGGACTTTCAAAAGTGTACAGCTCACTGTGGCAGGTAGCCTGGTGGGTAGGAGTATTGGGCCAGTAACAGAAAGGTTGCTGGGTCGAATCCCCTTGCTGACAATGTAAATATCTGTTGTTTTGCCCCTGAGCAAAGCAGTTAACCCACTGTTCCCCGGGCGCCGAAGATGTGGATGTTGATTAAGGCAGCCCTCCGCACCTCTCTGAGTCAGAGGGGTTGGGTTAAATGCGGAAGACACATTTCAATTGAATGCATTCAGTTGTACAACTGACTAGCTGACCCCCTTTCCCTGTAATCTATAAATATATTATTTGTGTCTTTCATTCGAGCAGAATGTTGCTTTCAAATCTTTCTCTCTTGTTGCCTCTCTCTCTGTCTCTGTCTGATTCTCCCTCGCCTCATGCATTTCTCTCTCGCCTCTTGCCTCTCTCTTCCTCTCTCTCTGTCTGTTTGTCCGTCTGTCTGTTCGCTTCTTGTCTTTCTTTCTCGCAACTTGCCTCTCGCTCGCTCTGTCTCTACGGGTTTTTTTTCCCATATCTTCCTCTCTCCACTCTCTCTTGCTACGCATCTTTAAAACTTCTCAGGTCGGCTTATTGTCGTGTTTTGGTGAAAGGAAATGTTCTCACTTTGAATTCTTCAAAGAGAGTAAAAGTAGTCCTGGTAGGTTTGTTTTGAAGATGTTAAATGTTGGCTCCTACTTTCTAATTTTCACAGCAGGGAAGCTGGCTTCATGATTGGATTTTCAATAACACCATGCAGGTATATTTCACCAGAAATGGACTGGCCACAGGTCAATTGAGGCAAATGGGTAGAAAATTATGATATTTGTCTAATAATGCCATGTGGAAAAGAAATGGTCTGGTGTCAGGGCCTTGAAAAGAATTCAGCCGCTGTTTTAAAAATGCCCAATCAGATGTCTGTTCCAACCCGCTCCTACATTCCCTATGGCTTTGAGGTGTAGTACTTTCCAGTAGAGAAAAACAAATAATAAAAGCCCAGCTTTATGTCCTGTGAAATTAAACTTCGCTTATAGACATATATTTCGTCTCCCATTTGCTTTGCTGCAATGACAACAGCCCCCCCCCCAGCTGAAATATATCTTTCCATTTCTTCATTGGACATGTATTATTATATACTGTATATTACTCACCCGTCGGAAAGCGAATGCGAGTGGTTCATTTAGTTGGGGTATGGTTGTTTGAGTAATACTGTATACGTACAGAGGGGCCAGTAAGCTGAGAGAGGAGAGGGGAAGGAAATGCTTGTTGCTGTTGAGTGTCATGGCGAAGGTTCTGGGTACTGTCTGATACTGCCTCGCTCGCTCTCTCTCACTCTCTCTAAATCAGTCACTTCCCCAGAGCAGTAACTCTCAGCGCTCTGCAGAGCTATACCACAGCACTAGCAGTGACTAAGAGTTCTGCTCCTCTGACATCTGGACAGTGAGTAATTCTGGATACTGAGTTTGTGCTCCTCCTCTGTTTTGTCTTTGTAATGGCCTAGCTTCACACTTTTTCCACAGTTTTAGGAAACTTTGAATCAACAACCTTGTGCCACAGCTAATGCCTTCCCCGCCCCCCATTCCACATCCCATGGAATTGGCATTACTGTGAGAGTGTCTGCGTCTCAGTGACTTTGATTATTTGCTGTCAAATGTCAAACGAAATATAAATATCAGGAAATCGTCCCTGGGTACACACACTCTCTGGCTCCCTCTGTCTCTTTCTCGCTCTCTGTCTTTGTGTGTGTGTGTGTGTGTGTGTGTGTGTGCGCCAGATGAACAGGCTGGGAGCTCTGATCCAAAGTGTAATTCCTAAGACAACATCTTGTTAAGCCCTTATACCCAATAACTTAAAAGTAAAGGAGAACCTCTACAGTGATAGCACATCTAGATTCTACATCATTGTTGCGTCTAAAGCCCTTTGAAGTTGACCAGGAGTTACGTGCATAATTGATCCTCTTTTACAGCCTCTCTCCAAGGACTATATTATCTTTGGCAGAAGTTTTACTTTTTGATTTTGTTGAAGAGCCTTCCCCTGGGCAGCGGTGGTGGAAAGGAAGAGTTTCTCAGAGATTAACCATGTAGGCTATGGCATACTCAATTATCCTTATTTTGCTTATTTAGCTTATTTAGTCTAAACCCCTTCTCTTAAGATCAAAGGGTGTTTGTTGTCTAATATTCTTTCTCTTTTTACTCTACCATGCTCTGGGCTTCAAACCTGTACTTACTGTATACTGAACAAAAATATAAACGCAACATTCAACTTCAACGATTTTACTGAGTGACAGTTCATATAAGGAAATCAGTCAATTTAATTAAATTCATTAGGCCCTAATCTATGGCAGGGGCGCAGTCATGTCTAACATTCGATATGTTGCTCTAGAACACAGGAGATTGGTGGCACCTTAATTGGGGAGGACAGGCTCATAATAATGGCTGGAGCAGAATTAGTGGAATGGTATCAAATACATTGATGCCATTCCATGCGCTCCTTTCCAGGCGTTATTATGAGCCGTCCTCTCCCTCAGCAGCCTCCACTGCTCTAGACACTTTAATCTGCTACTGTGCTCTGTGGAGAAGCTCTAGTTGAACAGATATCAGCTCTGTAAACCCTTGTCAGACTGATATAAAAGTCCTCAGTGCTGAACATGATGAGATATAGATGACATTGACCTATCACACGCAGTACTGTGCAATTAACATCATCGCACTTGACACGTCTTTAGTTCAGACATGCTATCAGCATTACACACACATTATTGAATAGCATATCTGTACACTTTTTTCACCTAATGACAACGTTTACGATCCAATCTGACAAGCGTGTCACCATAACACTTTCCCCCTCCGCATCATTCTGTTCCTTTGATGACTTCCAGCACCATTACTATAAATAGTTTACCCAGCACATCTAAACATCCCCATTAACCAAGCCTCTCCTCTGCCTCAGTCTCAGTCTGCCCTGTGATGTCTGAGATGTGTTGTCCTTCACGGCTAATTCAGATCCTTTTGATTGCTACCATTAGTACCGTCATTATCTCTCTTCTGTCTGTCTCTTCCCTTCCACGGTCTATCTTAGTCCCCCACCACACCTCTGCCAGTGTGTGTGTGCATGTGTGTGTGTTTTTGTTTGTTTGTTATGCCCTGTAAATAGGGCTTACTCCCCTCCACACACACAACCTCGCCATCACGTGGCTCCAATCAACCAAAACCAGCAATCATACCGTTAACCTCACCGAGTGTTTTTCACTCCCGCCATTTGGAGAAATGATACCCATTTTGGCATCTTTTCTCCAGCTCCAATATGCATGGCATCGCACAGAGAACAACCCCTGGTCCCAGTGGTAGCACAACGTGGGCATGGATGGGGGTGAATGGCTAAGTGTCTCAATAATGGCTGGTCTTCATGGCTGTGGCATTTAATGTTTCCACTGAGGGCAGCAGGCCCGATTTGCAGTGCAGGGCCAAACAAACAAACGCACACACACTGGCAGAGGTGTGGTGGGGGACTAAGATAGACCGTGGAAGGGAAGAGACAGACAGAAGAGTGATAATGACGCTACTAATTGTAGCAATCAAAGGGATCTGAATTAGCCGTGAAGGACAACACATCTCAGACATCACAGGGCAGACTGAGACTGTGGCAGAGGAGAGGCTTGGTTAATGGGGATGTTCAGATGAGCTGGGTAAACTATTTATAGTAATGGTGCTGGAACTGTCATAGCCATACACACCTGTTGCATGATGGGAACCTGCTGTACTTAAATAGATTGTTCAGCTTGAAGTGCATTACTTCATTCACTTTAAAGTGACTGCAGGTATTGATTGACACTTTTACAGCCCTTTCAGTCTGATACAGTGCAACTGCCCTACATCTCTCTGTCATGGCTGGATCTGCTGCTTAGTGTTTTGGAATAATGAAAGTGCAGATAACTGCTTGAGTCGTTAGGTGTAATGGGGACACACTGCTTAAAACTACGCAGAATGTAATTGATCAATGCCAGTGTAATATCTGTTGTAATGTTTACGAAATGTGGACATCCTATATCAGCTTGAATGTGAAAACGGTACATTTTGACATGATGCATCATGATGCAGCTATTTTGATGTCGATGTGCCACGTACTGTGATTACATCTACACTACATCAGACTGAACGTTTTGTCAGTTTGGTGCCGTGGATCATTTATACATCAACGTTTGACTCGATCTCTTGAAGGACGTCATCCTTGGCTTCCCTTTGAGGCACTATTCAAACACAGACCCTTTTAAAATGTTGCCTTTGGGCCACTTCCTTCTCAAACATCATTGATTGGTCACTGTGAACACAGCTGAGGAGTCAATATACTGTAGAACTACTTAGTGGCATTCAGATTCATGCTTCAAGAAAATAGTTGTCAACTGTCTGGGCTGTGTGTCGTTGGCGTCATCCCACTATCCTCCCTGTCTCTCTGTCTCTCCAACCATTACTGAATGATTACCCCTGGGTGCAATTTTGTGTGTGTGTGTGCGTGATATATACTGGATTCTTGAGACATCGCTCACTAATATACAGTGCCGTGAAAAAGCATTTGCCCCTTTCTGATTATTTTCTATATTTGCATTTTAACACTGAATGTGGTCAGATCTTCAACCAAAACCTAATATCAGATCAAGGGAACCTGAGTGAAAAAATAACACAACATTTTGTATACTTATTTCATGTATTTAATTTGGAAAAGTTATGCAACCCCCTGTGTAATAAAAGTAATTGCCCCCTTACACTCAATAACTGGTTGGACCACCTTTAGCTGAAATGACTGCAACCAACATGTTCTTGTAGTTGTTGATTGTGGCTACACTACCACCACCATGCCTGACTCTTGGTATGAGGCTCTTACTGTGGAATGTTTGGGTTTTCAGCAGACATAATGGGACCCATGTCGTTCAAAATACCTTAGGTTGCCTAAACGCACCTGGAAGCACCTGTCTAGACTCGTCAATACTCCTTGAAGAATGTTCTATGGACAGGTGAAATATATACAGTTCCAGTCAAAAGTTTGGAAACACCTACTCATTCAAGGGTTTTTCTTTATTTCTTTATTCTACAATGTAGAAAATAATAAAAAATAAAGAAAAACCCTTGAATGAGTAGGTGTGTCCATACTTTTCAATGGTACTGTATAGATTGTATATATTTGTTTGTACTTGTACCCCACAATTTCATGATATCCAATTGGTAGTTACAGTCTTGTCCAATCGCTGCAACTCCCCTACGGACTCGGGAGATGTGGTCGAGAGCCATACTTCCTCCGAAACATGACCCTGCCAAGCCGAAATGCTTTCTGCTCGCTTAAGCTGGAAGCTAGCCACACCAATGTGTCGGAGGAAACACCGTCCAGTTGGTGACCGAGGCCAAACCCTCCCCTAACCCCGATGACGCTGGGCCAATTGTGCACCGCCTCATAGGTCTCCTGGTCACAACCAGCCGTAGTCTCTATTGACGCCTCAAGCACTGCGATGCAGTGCCTTAGACCGCTGCGCCACTCGGGAAGTCCCAGGTGAACTTTAACGACATGAGTCCCGTTATGTCTAGAGACATAGGGCCATCATGTTTAATACTCTTCAAGTTAAACTTTAATATTTGAGTAGCATTTTGTTTTCACTTAGTTTCAGTTGTTTATATTCCCTGTTGAACAAGAGCTGTACACCTCACACAGGTGCAGATGGAAGCTTGGTCAATCTGGTTCATTGGTTGGTTCCGGAAGCAAGTCTGTTGGCATTGTTACTGTACCGGTCATCACACACTCTGTCTGGCCACAGATGCCACCTGTGCTCCCTAGTTAACAATTTGGCTAGCGTCCCAAACAATTACACCAGCTTGGCAGATCTGTGGGCCTCTGCCACCAAATGGCAAATTTACCCAGCTGTAGTAATAGTAAAGTCGATGTTTCTGCTGTAAACACACTTGTAGCTTTAATAGTGCAGTACCATTCATGTTCACTATAAAGGAAAATTTAACAGTTTAAGGCATCCAATCATGTTTGTTGTTATTGTAAGATGGCTCTTAAAGATTTTGGTAGTCCAGACCAGAGCAAGGGATTCCCAGTAGCCATGATGACCAACAGTGTGATTGCTGTTTTAATGAAAAAGATACTATCGAATACAGAGCGATCAATGTGTTTGGCTGAGTCTCATTAAGAAACATGGAAAGCCATTTTACCCTGATAACAATGACAGAGTGAGTTGCTGATCTAAACCAGTGGTCTCATTTCCATGAAGACAGCCATCAGATGAAATGATTGTCACATCTTATTATTTGACCTTTCTTTCAATATCGGTGCATGAATCTGTGAACGAATAGAAGTGTACCGGATTCTTTTTTGAAGTTTGTCAAAATAGTTGATGTATCTCAAAGCAAGAAATTAAGTTGCTTTTCTCCCCCACCCCCCAAAAACGTTGCCTTTCTCCAATCTTGATTCAGAAAGTTGAGATGATGATGTGAGTGGGTTTTGCCAACTGTTAAGCTATACAGGAATCTTGGCTTTGCTATTTCATATTTATCTCTTTCTCACTCTATCTCTCTCTCCTTCCCCCCTCACACACTCCCTCTGTCTCTCTCGCTCTCTCTCCTTCTCTCTCTCCGCTCTCCCCTTCTCTCTCTCTCTCCCTCCATCTCTCTCTCCCTCCATCTCTCTCTCCTCCCCCCTCACTCTCTCTCCTACTGCTAAGACATCTTGACTTATAATTCTGAAATATACGCCAGCTGGGACCATTAGAATGAATTATTTGGTATGTTTGTGCTACGGCTATACATGACGCTCCGACGCAAACCACAAAGGACTTTCAAAGTGAAAGAAAATGTGTTTTGTCTCCTCTCTTAAGTTGCTTCAAAGGGAGATGCATGAAATGTCAGCCCCACTTACGAAGCCATACATAATGTTCAGACGCCTCAGTCAGACAAGCGTGTTGTGCGTTAAAAGGTTTGTGGTGGTGGATATATACGTAACGACGATAAGATGATTTAGAGAACTTCTTACGGTGCCATAGCAACACCTCTTGAGGTGTCTGAATGATTTCAGGGTCTTGACATTGGCACTGGCATTTACTGTAGGCTCCGTATCATAGATAGTAATAACATTGACATTTTAGTCATTTAGCAGACGCTCTTATCCAGAGCGACTTACAGGAGCAATTAGTGTTACGTGCCTTGCTCAAGGGCACATCGGCAGATTTGTCACTTAATCGGCCCAGGGATTTGAACCAGCGACCTTTCAGTTACTGGCACAATGCTCAACGCTAGGCTAGCTGCTAACTCTACTAGGTATCACTTGGAAACAGATCCAGAAAGTACCCATTACTGTAACCACATCAACAGTCAAATGAAGCCAATTAACTAACTGGTCTTTGGATCAGGAATCATCCAGTGAATTTATCATCTACATACAGCTGCTGATTTTATATACATTTGCTTCTGTAAATGTGTATTAGTCTCCTACTGCGAAAACACATACCTGTATGGACTTGAACTTGTGCCAGCGTTATAACTGAGTTGTTAAAAGCAAGATGGCGCTGAAGAACATGGCTGACGTTTTACATTCTCCCAACCAATTGTGCAATTTTATAATTGTACTTATTTTTTAAAACTTATTGTATACATAATGTTGCTGCTACCGTCTCTCTGACCGAAAATAACTTCTGGACATCAGAAAAGCGATTACTCACCGCGGACTGGAAGAAACCTTTTTTCCTTTAACGAGTCCGACGAGAAGGATGTCCTGCTTTCACTGGAACAGGCCCAGATCCACACCTTTTGCGTGAAGAAAGACCAGGAAAGGGGACGCATATCGGGTATTCTTCTGAGAGTGAGTAAACTCTCAATGCCTTCCATTCTGCTTGCTAACGTGCAATCCTTGGAGAATAAAATTGATGACCTACTACTAAAATTATCCTACCAACGGGACATTAAAAACTGTAACATCTTATGTTACACTGAGACGTGGAAGAACGAAGAAACGACAATATAGAACTGGCGGGATTTTCCATGCCACGGCAGAACAGAGACGCTACCTCTGGTAAGACGAGGGTGGGGGTGTGTGTCTTTTTGTCAATAACAGCTGGTGCGCGATGTCTAATAGTAAAGTCTCAATGTATTGCTCGCCTGAGGTAGAGTACCTTATGATAAGCTGTCGTCTAAAACTATCTACCAAGAGAGTTCTCATCTGTATTATTCGTAGCCGTCTATTCACCACCACAAGGCGAAGCCGGCACTAAGACCGGCTCAACTAACTCTATAAGGCCATAAGCAATGAAGAAAATGCTCACCCAGAAGCGGCGCTCCTAGTGGCCGGGGACTTTAATGCAGGCAAACTTACATCAGTTTTACCAAATTTTTACCAGCATGTCACATGTGCAACTAGGGAAAAAAATCTTAGACCACCTTTACTCCATACACAGAGATACATACAAAGCTCTCCCCCTCCCTCCATTTGGCAAATCTGACCACAATTCAATCCTCCTGAATTACTGCTTACAAGCAAAAACTAAAGCACGAAGTACCAGTGACTCGCTCAATACGGAGGTGGTCAGATGACGTGGATGCTACACTACAGGACTGTTTTGCTAGCACAGACTGGAATATGTTCCGGGATTCATCCAATGGCATTGAGGAATACACCACCTCAGTCATCAGCTTCATCAATAAGTGCATCGATGTCGTCGTCCCCACAGTGCCTATACGTACATATCCCAACCAGAAGCCATGGATTACAGGCAACATCCGTATCGAGCTAAAGGCTTGAGCTGCCACTTTCAAGGAGCGGAAGACTAATCCGGATGCCTATAAGAAATCTCGCTATGCCCTCAGCCATCAAACAAGCAAATAGTCAATACAGGATGAAGATTGAATCCTACTACACCGGCTCTGACGCTTGTCAGATGTGGCAGAGGCTTGAAAACTATTACGGACTACAAAGGGATACCCAGACATGAGCTGCCCAGTGATGCGAGCCTAACAGATGAGCTAAATGCCTTTTATGCTTGCTTCAAGACAAGCAACACTGAAGCATGCACGATAGCACCAGCTGTTCTGGATGACTGTGTGATAACGCTCTCGGCAGCCGATGTGAATAAAACCTTTTAAACAGGTCAACATTAACAAAGCCAATGGGCCAGACGGATTACCAGGACGTGCACTCAAAGCATGCGCGGACCAACTGTCAAGTGTCTTCACTGACATTTTCAACCTCTCCCTGACCGGGTCTGTAATACCTACATGTTTCAAACAGACCACCATAGTCCCTGTGCCCAAGGAAGCGAAGGTAACCTGCCTAAATGGTTACTGTCCCGTGGCACTCACATCGGTAGCCATGAAGTGCTTTGAAAGGCTGGTCATGGCTCACATCAACAGCATCCTCCCGGACACCCTAGACCCTAGATTTGGCATGGGTCCCCCAGATCCTCAAAAGGTTCTACAGCTGCACCATCGAGAGCATCCTGACCAGTTGCATCACCACCTGGTATGGCAACTGCTTGGCATCTGACCGTAAGGCGCTACAGATGTACTAGGCCGTTCGCACTACCATCACTGGAGCCAAGCTTCCTGCCATCCAGGACCTATATAATAGGCGGTGTCAGAGGAAAGCCCTTAAAATTGTTAGAGACTCCAACCCCAAGTTATAGACTGTTTTCTCTGCTATCGCATGGCAAGCGGTACCAGAGTGCCAAGTCTAGGACCAAAAGGCTCCTCAACAGCTTCTACCCCCAAGCCATTAGACTGCTGAACGGTTCATAAAAATTGCCACCGGACAATTTACATTGACCCCCCTCTTGTACACTGCTGCTACTCACTGTTTGTTTGTTACCTGTGCATAGTCACTTCGCCCCCACCTACATTGTGTTACTTTTTATTATTACTTTTTATTTTAGTTTACTTGGTAAATATTTTCTTCTTCTTGAACTGCACTGTTGGTTAAAGGCTTGTAAGTAACCATTTCGCGGTAAAGTCTACACTTGTTGTATTCGGCGCATGTGGCTAATAAAGTTTGATTTGATTAATGGGAGTGGTCCATGTGGTGTGTACTTGTCTGGAACACGGGAACTTCCCTGTGTGTGATGTAATGAGGTGATATTACTAATTCTGCCAATGCCATGTAATCTTACTAAACTCCCAATTAGCACTTATCAAAAACCCGTTGAGCCAAATGATCACCTTAGGAAATTGGCACCTGTCTTCACAACCATTTCTCAACAGTGGTAAAGACTTTCAGTAGCTAACGCCTTTACGATATGTCTAATGTTATCCTGTAGACAAGTTCCCATGTGGCAAATTAAATCCCTTTTGTCAAGTGAAATGGCTATGTATGAATTGGTTGTTAATACAATGTGTAGTTATTGTTGTATTGAGACTAAGATTCATAAAGACTACACGCTATGAGGGCTTCTTACTAATATATTACATCGCTAGCTACTGTAACCACATCAACGGTTAGTAAAGGTAAATACCAGCTGAAAAATAAAGCCAATGAGCTGGTCTTTGGTTCAGGAAGGTAACCATGCAGTGACTTCATCATCTTTTGCATATGGCTGCTCATTAAAGATACATTTACTGTTGTAATTTTTCATTAGTCGCCTACTGTGAAAACACAGACATGAACGGGTGCCAGCATTATAATTGAGCTGTTAATGGGAGTGGTCCATGTGGTGTGCACTTGTCTGGAACATGGGAACTTCACTCAGTCTGCTATAGTTTAATGTAATGAGGGGATATGACTAATTCAGGGAAGAATTCAATGTTGATAATGCAATTAACAGTTATCAAAACCCGGTGAGCTTTATGTAATTGGCACCAACCGTCAGAGCCTTTTGCGTCGTGCCCAAGAACAGTCCTTAGCCGTGTGTTATTAGTAATAATCCATTGGTTCTCATGCCTAATTGCTTAAATAACATGTAGTTATTGTACTATGATACATAGACTATAGCAGGGCTCTCCAAACCTGTTCCTGGAGAGCTCCTGTAGGTTTTCACTCCAACCCTAATCTAGCGCACCTGATTCTAATGTTTAGCTGGTTGATAAACTGAATCAGGTTAGTTACAACTGGGGTTGGAGCGAACACCTACAGGTGGATAGCCTTCCAGGAACAGGTTTGGAGAGCCCTGGACTATAGGCTATTATGGTGTTTCATGTAACCACCTTCCCACCAATACATAGTCTACAAGCTGTCACCGAGGAACCCAATGACATTGCTAGCTAGGAAATTGTTATTGTGTGGCTCCTCTGATTCCACCATTGCAGCTTTGAAAGCTTGGCAATTATTCCAGCATGGCACAACTGCTTCAAATGAGAAAAGGTTACAGCCGCCCCTGTAGTGGTCTGATCACCACTGCTGTAGTTTAGCATCATCAGCGGCTAACGCCTAGCAGTGAAAATGGCAGATTGAAGGATTTGATTGAAATTTGATTGAAAATGGGCCCCTCGTGGCGAAGGCGTGGAGGTGAAAATTGCAATTGCGAATCCCTATCTCGATCTGATGTTTACACGTCTTTATCAATCAGGGTCTGCAGCTGCGCCACACACACACACGCTCAGGGTTGTCTCTTCACAACCACCACCTACCAGCGTGATTGTATTCTATATAACAGGGATGATGTAATCAAGGACAACACATACAGGAGCAGGAATTTATATGGCAAAATATATCACTCACCTATACCTGTGTGGCAGGATTGTAGTATGCGGGTACACAGGAAATTATTCTTCATGGACGAGTGGTGTGTTTTCAGCTGGCAATCTAATTTGACATATTTTAGTGTGTTGTGGTGGGTATCTCTAAGGCAACAGGCAAACGAGTCTTCTGCATGGCAATATTTCGATTGCCACACACACACACACACACACACACACACACACACACACACACACACACACACACACACACACACACACACACACACACACACACACACACACACACACACACACACACACACACACACATACAATCTTCTAATCTTTTGGCCCCATTACAAGGCTAGATTTCCATGTAATAGGTCATCATGGGACAAGGACAATCTGTGTCTAATGGAGGGCCAGATAAGACTCTGATAATGACCTGCCAATGTCTGATGCTATGAGGTGATAGCAATCACAGGCAAGGGTGGTGTGTGTGTGTGTGTGTGTGTGTGTGGGGGGGGGGGGGGTCTAGAGTATGCAAGGTGTCAGAGATGTTGTATCCATTGCAATGCAGACACACACTTATTTACAAACTAACACACACACATACAAAATGCACAATACATCCATATTGATATTGATGTGTTGTGCATTTTGTGTGTGTGTGTTAGTTTTGCAAATAAGTGTGTGTGTCTGCAATGGATACATCTCTGACACCTTGCATACTGTAGACACAGACGTCAAAGCCCTTTTCAGCAAGCTGAAAGAATTTGAGTAAAATAGATCAAAAGCCTCGGGAGGAATTGAAACGAGACAACCTGACACAATGCTATGCACAGTGTTGTCAACATGCACATCTACAGGTAGTCCCCCACTCAAAACACCACAGCGTGTCATATCAGAGAGCAGGAGAAGGGTTGAGGGGAGAGAGTAGGATAGTACAACCCCTCCATGCCTGTAGCCTTCTCAACTTCTCCACAGAACAGGACTAGCTGTCTGAAACATGGCCCTGGGAATCTCACGGTAGAAGATTATTTACCGATGCAGGTATTATATCCATATTCACCCTGTGAGTACAAGATAACAAATATATACAGTGGGGCAAAAAAGTATTTAGTCAGCCACCAATTGTGCAAGTTCTCCCACTTAAAAATATGAGAGAGGCCTGTAATTTTCATCATAGGTACACTTCAACTATGACAGACAAAATGAGAAAAAAAAATCCAGAAAATTACATTGTAGGATTTTTAATGAATTTATTTGCAAATTATGGTGGAAAATAAGTATTTGGTCACCTACAAACAAGAAGATTTCTGGCTCTCACAGACCTGTAACTTCTTCTTTAAGAGGCTCCTCTGTCCTCCACTCGTTAAGACACCTGTCCACAACCTCAAACAGTCACACTCCAAACTCCACTATAGCCAAGACCAAAGAGCTGTCAAAGGACACCAGAAACAAAATTGTAGACCTGCACCAGGCTGGGAAGATCTGCAATAGGTAAGCAGCTTGGTATGAAGAAATCAACTGTGGGAGCAAATATTAGGAAATGGAAGACATACAAGACCACTGATAATCTCCCTTGATCTGGGGCTCCACGCAAGATCTCACCCCGTGGGGTCAAAATGATCACAAGAACGGTGAGCAAAAATCCCAGAACCACACAGGGGGACCTAGTGAATGACCTGCAGAGAGCTGGGACCAAAGTAACAAAGCCTACCATCAGTAACACACTACGCCGCCAGGGACTCAAATCCTTCAGTGCCAGACGCGTCCCCCTGCTTAAGCCAGTACATGTCCAGGCCCGTCTGAAGTTTGCTAGAGAGCATTTGGATGATCCATAAGAAGATTTGGAGAATGTCATATGGTCAGATGAAACCAAAATATAACTTTTTGGTAAAAACTCAACTCATCGTGTTTGGAGGACAAAGAATGCTGAATTGCATCCAAAGAACACCATGCCTACTGTGAAGCATGGGGGTGGAAACATCATGCTTTGGGGCTGTTTTTCTGCAAAGGGACCAGGACGACTGATCCGTGTAAAGGAAAGAATGAATGGGGCCATGTATCGTGAGATTTTGAGTGAAAACCTCCTTCCATCAGCAAGGGCATTGAAGATGAAACGTGGCTGGGTCTTTCAGCATGACAATGATCCCAAACACACCGCCCGGGCAACGAAGGCGTGGCTTCGTAAGAAGCATTTCAAGGTCCTGGAGTGCCTAGCCAGTCTCCAGATCTCAACCCCATAGAAAATCTTTGGAGGGAGTTGAAAGTCCGTGTTGCCCAGCAACAGCCCCAAAACATCACTGCTCTAGAGGAGATCTGCATGGAGGAATGGGCCAAAATACCAGCAACAGTGTGTGAAAACCTTGTGAAGACTTACAGAAAACGTTTGACCTCTGTCATTGCCAGCAAAGGGTATACAACAAAGTATTGAGATAAACTTTTGTTATTTATCAAATACTTATTTTCCACCATAATTTGCAAATAAATTCATTAAAAATCCTACAATGTGACTTTCTGGATTTTGTTTTCTCATTTTGTCTGTTGTAGTTGAAATGTACCTATGATGAGAATTACAGGCCTCTCTCATCTCTTTAAGTGGGAGAACTTGCACAATTGGTGGCTGACTAAATACTTTTTTGCCCCACTGTATATAGTGTGTGTGTGTGTGTGCTAGATGAAAGGGGGTCATACACATCAGTGCTTCAGATAGTAGCTATATATACTATACTGTATCATACAGTGCTTTCAGAAAGTATTGAGACCCCTTGACTTTTTCCACATTTTGTTACGTTACAGCCTTATTCTGAAATTGATTAAATAAAACAAATTCCTCAGCAATCTACACACAATAGCCCATAATGACAAAGTGAAAACAGTTTTTTTTAGAAATGTTTGCAAATGTTTTAAAAATGTAAAAATCCCCTTATTTATGTAAGTATTCAGCCACTTTGCTATGAGACTCGAAATTGAGCTCAGGTGCATCCTGTTTCTATTGATCATCCTTGAGATGTTTCTCCAACTTCATTGGAGTCCACCTGTGGTAAAATCAATTGATTGGACATGATCTTATCTTATGTCTTATCCGGTGTCCAGCGTGAATTTAAGTATGCTCTCGCTCTCGCTCTTGCTCTCTCTCTCTTCCCCCCCCCCCTCCCTGGCCTGATGACTCCTTACTGTCCCCAGTCCACCTGGTCGTGCTGCTGCTCCAATTTAATCTGTTCTGCCTGCGGCTATGGAACCCTGACCTGTTCCAGACCTGCTGTTTTCAACTCTCTAGAGACAGCAGAAGCAGAAGAGATACTCTTAATGATTGGCTATGAAAAGCCAACTGACATTTACTCCTGAGGTGCTGACCTGTTGCACCCTCGACAACCACTGTGATTATTATTATTTGACCCTGCTGGTCATCTATGAACATTTGAACATCTTGGCCATGTTCTGTTATAATCTCCACCCGGCACAGCCAGAAGAGCACTGGCCAACCCTCATAGCCTGGTCCCTCTCTAGGTTTCTTTCTAGGTTCTAGCCATTCTGCTTCTTCACCTGCATTGCTTGCTGTTTGGGGTTTTAGGCTGGGTTTCTGTACAGCACATTTGATTGATTGTCAGAGCAAACACCAAGCCATGAGGTTGAAGGAATTGTCCGTAGAGCTCCGAGACAGGATTGTGTCGAGGCACAGATCTGTGGAAGAGTAGCAAAAAAATTCTGCAACATTGAAGGTCCCCAAGAACACAGTGGCCTCCATCATTCTTAAATGGAAGATGTTTGGAAAGACTAAGACTCTTCCTCAAGGTGGCTGCCCAGCCAAACTGAGCAATTGGGGGAGAAGGGCCTTGGTCAGGGAGGAGACCAAGAACCTGATGTTCACTCTCAGAGCTCTGGAGTTCCACTGTGGAGATGGGAGAACCTTCCAGAAGGACAACCATCTCTGCATCACTCCACCAATCGGGCCTTTTATGGTAGAGTGGCCAGACGGAAGCCATTCCTCAGTAAAAGGCACATGACAGCCTGCTTGGAGTTTGCCAAAAGGCACCTAAAGACTCTCAGACCACGAGAAACAAAATTCTCTGATCTGATGAAACCAAGATTGAACTCTTTGGCCTGAATGCTAAGCGTCGCATCTGGAGGAACCCAAGCATGGTGGTGGCAGCATCCTTCTGTGGAGACTAGTCAGGATCGTGGCAAAGATACAGAGAGCTCCTTGATGAAAACCTGCTCCAGAGCACTCATGACCTCAGTCTGGGGCGAAGGTTCACCTTCCAACAGGACAGCGACCCTAAGCACACAGCCAAGACGACGCAGGAGTGGCTTTGGGAAAGGCTCGGAATGTCCTTGACTGGCCCAGTCAGAGCCCGGACCCTAACCCGATCGAACATCTCAGGAAAGACCTGAAAATAGCTGTGCAGCTAGCTCCCCATCCAACCTGACAGAGCTTGAGAGGATCTGCAGAGAAGAATGGGAGAAACTCCCCAAATACAGGTGTGCCAAGCTTGTAGCGTCATACTCAAGAAGATTCGATGCTGTAATACCTGCCATAGGTGCTTCAACAAAGTACTGAGTAATATGTAATATGTAATATTTTGTACATTAAAAACAAAAAAAGTCTAAAACTGTTTTTGCTTTGTCATTATGGGGTATTGTGTGTAGATTGATGAGGGAAAAAACAATTTAATAAATTTAAGAATAAAGCTGTAACGTAACAAAATGTGGAAAAAGTCAAGGGGTCTGAATCATTTTTGAAGGCACTGTAAGAGTTTACACAACACTTAGAGCTGAATTGTATTTTGTGGCGGTCTCCACCATCCAAACTGAACTGAGGTGAAAATAATGAAACACAGAGGACAAAGAATGAAAGTTGGAACACTGTCTCCTTATGTATGAAATATACAGGAAGGAGAATCATCGCTGTCTGTCTACTGGTGATGTAGTACACAACTTGGCAGCTCGTCATAAATATCATGATGACCCAGTACTCCTCAGTTGGTGCACAGTAATATCTCATCCTAATATTTATACAGTATGAGTCAAAAGTTTGGACACAATTACTCATTCAAGGGTTTTTCTCTATTTTTACTATTTCCTGCATTGTAGAATAATAGTGAAGACATCGAAACTATGAAATAACACATATGGAAACATGTAGTAACCAAAAAACTGTTAAACAAATCAAAATATATTTTATATTTGAGATTCTTCAAAGAAGCCTTCCTTTGCCTTGATGACAGCTTTGCACACTCTCAAGCACAGCTTGCAGGGTGCGAAGAATTCTATGGCATGTTATTTAAGTGTCAGCCATTGTTGCCAGAATGATGCAATTTACCACAATCTGCCACCATCTACTGCAAACTGTCCCGGCATAAGCTCCAAACCTTTAAAGGAAGAACCACTGTAGAAAATTGTAAAAATAAAGGGAAACCCCTTGAATGAGTAGGTGTGTCCAAACTTTTGACTGATACTGTATATTTATTTTTTATTCATTTTTTACTTTTAGATTTTACTTTTAGATTTGTGTGTATTGTTGTGAATTGTTAGATACTACTACACTGTTGGAGCTAGGATCACAAGCATTTTGGAGTGGCAGGGTAGCCTAGTGGGTAGATCGTTGGACTAGTAACTGAAAGGTTGCAAGTTCAAATCCCAGAGCTGACAAGGTACAAACCTGTCGTTCTGCCCCTGAACAGGCCCGCTGTTCCTAGGCTGTCATTGAAAATAAGAATTTGTTCTTAACTGACTTGCCTAGTTTAAAAAATTACTACAACGGCAATAACATCTGCTAAATATGTATATTTGACCAATAAAATGTTTATTTGGTTTAATTAAGCCTGCTATGTACCCCCAGGCTGTTCTCTCAGGACATCCACTCTTGTCTAACCTCTAACCTCTGTGTGTATAACCTCTGTCTGAGATGGACATGATATGAGGTAGAGTCCTAAAAGGGAAACTGTGCTTTCCGAGGAGGTCGTTCCGTCCCTTGAGTCCTGCCCTACATATAAGCATTACATGTTCTACAGTATGTGAAGATCGACGCTATACCATACAGTGTATATTTCTCTGTTTTGTGTTATGGCTACTAATGGTATTTTAATAGTCATTCAATGCAAAGTAACAGCAAAATCAGTTGTATTTCGGCTTTAGCATTATTTGCCAATTTATATGTTTTATATTATATTCTCTGTCTTCTACTTTAATCTTGTTCTTTTCCTACGGTTGTTACTGTACTAGCCACAAACAACATGTTTAACTCAACCTGGAGGCATCGACAACAACACAGATTACTGCAACAGTTGTTAGATATTTAGGCTACCATTAGTTTGTTTGTACTCTGCTCTATTTTGTAGCTGTGAAACAATATCAACGTGACCAACAAGCTAATGATCATTAGCAGTCTGTGGGGGTGTTTTGTTTTCATGTTATTGGAACATAAATTGGGTCCGCAGGAAGGCCGTTTGAGATGGGGCACCATATTGCCTATGGGATGCACTAGTTTTGACCAGGGCCCTATGGTCCCTGATGAAAAGTATTGCACTTGGTTTTTTTTCTCCCCCTGGTCCGAATTAGACGTTGGGCCTCCTAAACTCTGATTTACATACGTCTCTTTGAGACGACCAGTGATTAACCCGTATTTAAATAGGCAGAAGGCACAGTTACCGCGGTAATTGCTTTATTAATTTGTAGGGGTTTGGTTTGAGCTAAACCGATAAGATTCCCTTTCATGAGAGTCAGAGGGGCTGGCGAAGTCAACAAAGTCTCTCTCCGCTTAGGGAGACATGATTTAAAGCCCATTTCACACTTGACTTCAGAAATGCCTGAATCATCCTGCCTCTCTCTCTCTGCCTCCTCACCTGCAGAGCTGCCATCTTGTTTTGTCCTTGTGGCTCTGGCACTTTGTCTGTTTCCAGAACTAGACTTTTACAAGAGTTTCACTTTTGTAAAAAGTGGGTGGCAGGTGTGTGTGTGTTGGTGTGGGTTGGTTGGTGGGTTTGTGTGTTTTTTGGTTGGTGGTTGTGTGGGTGGGTTGGTGGTTGTGTGTGTGTGTGTGTGTGCCTCTGTACGACACACTCTGGCCTCTCTGACTGTGTGGGTG
This sequence comes from Oncorhynchus clarkii lewisi, assembly GCF_045791955.1. Classification (NCBI taxonomy): domain Eukaryota; kingdom Metazoa; phylum Chordata; class Actinopteri; order Salmoniformes; family Salmonidae; genus Oncorhynchus; species Oncorhynchus clarkii. The sequence continues at coordinate 11,614,465 of NC_092165.1, forward strand.
GGTGGGTGAATAATGCTCTTACAAGAAAGCTATAGCCTAAGTACAGCCATCTTGTCATGTCCATATGCCATCTCGTCTCCCTTTGAGAGCTCATACTTGTTTCTGCACTCTATGTGGGTGGGAAAACATCTGCCAGTGTGTCTCGGCACTCTCCTTATTTCCATTAGAAAGTAAACAGATAGTTTCCCTTGTGACTTTCACTCCTCAACATGGCTTAAAGGTTAATATATATGCCATAGTAGTAAAAATGATAAATAAATGGGGCGGTGGGATGTGAGACAGAATATGCGGTCTGACTCCAGGAAGACTAGCAGCCTCTAAGGCATCAGCTAAAGGAGATCCAACTAAAGAAGAAAGAGAACCAGAGCTATAGAGTGAACCAGGGGAGATGGAGGCCAAAGGTATATGTGTATTGTGTATGTACAGATGCCGTATCTTAATTTGATCATCCTGCACTACAGGAAATGCAACATTGAAGTGTATTCCTGATTTAAAAAGGTATCAAAAGTGCAATTTCGACTTCAGACTTGATTTGCCCTAATGAAAAATGTATCAACCCCTACAAAGAATTTCCGTTAAAGATAATCCACATAACAATTCACATTTCCTGTTGCTGCAGAATTATTTTCCTACTGTGTGAAACTGGCTCAAATTAAGATACGGCATCTGTATATTTGCTCCTCTATATAGCCAGATAGCCACTCGTATACACTGTCTTCATTAAAACTCTAGTCACACCTGCTAAACCACTGAGCACAGATGATCACCCAAATACTGTGCTGATCAAATTCCCATTCCCTTTGTGTAAGCAGTAATTAGAGGGAGAGTGACAAACAGGCTGTGTGTGTGTACACTTATCTCCTCTTCGCTCGCTCCTCTCCTCTCCTCTGGTCACATCACAGGCTGCATGGATTGTAGAGGGTCTCCATGGCTACAAAGCATGGCTGAATTAGACGTAGGGCATTAGACATACGTTATAACCGGTAACTGGGTTTACTTTCCGTGACAAGACCAATACAATATCCCCCCAGTCTTCCTGTGCAGCGAGAAAGCTTTTGGAATGGATTTTTTGTTGTTTGTTTGTTTCTTTTCAAACTGTAAACACTGGGCCATGGTTCTGAGTAAAATTGTTTGGTAGAGGGATCCAAATTTGCACTCATGCAGTGTAAAATTATATTTGTTTTCATCCCCAGAAATGCAGGTATTGTTTACGATTGAATGGCACCTTAACTTAATATCGTGGAGAGGAGTAAAGCAAAGCTGACTGGTTGTACAACACTTCTTTATTGTTTTCCCATAATAAAATGGAGCACGGTGTCAATCATTGGCGTACATCGACCTGGGATGTTAATTGAATGACCTTCGTTAATGAATGCATTATCGCTCCTTATTTGCGGCTGTAGGCAGAGTCTTAATCTGCATTAGGAGAACGTGATACGGCGTCCTGTCTCCGTAATCAGTTTATCTCTCCAAAATGTTACATTTGCTTATTTGCTTATTATCTTAATTAGAACGCAATAGGAACAGTAGATATGAACATCTGAGTCTGGACCACCCGGTATTTCATGTAGGCCTAAAAGTGAAACAGAAGCTTTGTTTAATTAGATACTTTTTGACATCTGTTGATTTGGTTTTGATTGCTTTGTGCTTGATAAGAACCCTGCCAACAACTGAAAGATTCAGTCATGCTGAGTTACATTGTTGTTTTTCATAGCGTTACATTGAATTGAATGTCCTATTGACAGTACATTTTTGCTGGACATAATGCCATTTGTCGTGTGCTGCTTGGTAGCTACTTGTACCTACAGTATTCAAGAGGGAGTAATGTAAAGTAACAAACAACAGATAATGATTGGCTTGTGGCCTATGCTGTAGGTCTGGCAATCTTAAGGTCAGACAGTAGTGATGATCAGTTATCCTTCTATAGCATATTGTAGTTCTCAGAACTTTGATAGTGTTAGTTGTCACTGAAAGAAAAGAGCCTGCACCTTTGAAGATGTAGTAACATGTTTCATCAGAATATAAATGGATGAAAGGGCATCAAGGAGAATAGAAAACCTGATTTCCTTTGACATGTTATAAGGCCAAGGGAGACGCAGAGTTACTGCAGAATCAGTTTAGATGGTATTATAAGCAGGTACAGGAAATGTTTGATGCTCGCCTCAGATGACATATTCTTCCTGTGGTATTAAAATAAAACATTTTACAAGAGAAGTTCACGCTAGGCCACATACTGTAGTATAGGATATGAATTCACAATCAGATCAGTGACAAATATTGGCTGTGGCAGTCTTTGCTTATGTGAAGACTAATATTATGATTGTTGATTAATTCATATGTTGTCATATTGAGTTTGTCTAGGAGGGCTGTTCAATGTTGGTCCTGTGGAGACATGACTTCTGGTTTTGATTCTCTCCTAATAAGGGACTAAATCAGACCAGGGACAGCAGGTGAGTGCAATTAACTACCAGGTAGAAGAAAAACAACAGAAGTGGTTCTGCCCTCCAGGACCGGAATTTAACAGCCATGGAGCCTTGCTGAATTCAAATAGGCATAGGAAATTACTTGAGGTGGAATGATTTCTTTTTGTAAAAAATCTGAGAAACTTTTGAATTTCATTGCAGTTGAATATCCCAGAAGCAAGAAAACAAGTCAGTTCTTTGACATCAATGGCTGTCTTTAAATGATAATTAAACATGAAATATGGGTTGCATAACTGCAATTTGGACTTTCATCCGAGATAACAGAGCAGGGATGACTTGTTTTCACTCAGAATAAAAGAAAGAAATAGATACATTGATATGTCTATCTCCGGCTCCATTTTTTACTTGTTTTATAACCTACATGAAATGAAAGAATAATGGCGATCTCTTTTGGTTTATAAAATAATTGCCGTCAAGAGGAAAGGAAATAATGATATTTGAAAGTTTCAGACTGAACCTATCCTTATTTAATCATTTGAATCCGGTTCTGACACGATCCCTATGATGAAATAGTTGAGTAAAAATATCATCCCTGCCTAACGTAGCCTACCAAACGGAAACATGGAACTGACATATCCAGAAAGGGAAGAATGTAGTTAGGCCTACACCTAGAATTCAACATCAACTTTATTCCCTAAGTACATTCACACATACTCTGAATGTTACTTAGTGATATAGTGCTGCTAGTGATAGACAACATTTAGAGACTGCATACAGAGTAATTTACTAAAATGTATACAAAGTAGATAGACGTAAGTGCAAATTAAGTAACATAGATGGAAGTGTTTGCTACTTTCAAATCATCTGCATTCCACAGCTCTGATAAAGCAAATATTGTTAGCATTAAAGTGCTAGAGCTCCCCAACCATCATCTGTGTGTATTCAACAGTCAAAGCTAACAGTATCAGCGTTGAAGTGTTACTGTTTAGCTGTGGTGCTAACTGTCAAAGCTAATGCCATTACATTAGCATTCAAGCCCTAGTGACATAGCTGTGGTGATAAATGTCAATGCTAATGCCATTACATTAGCATTCAAGAGCTAGCGACTTAGCTGGGATGCTAACTGTTGCGTTGGTTGCACCTCATTTAAAAAGAGCAATCAGCGGCAGCATGCTGCTTATCAGCAGGTGTTTGGAGCGGAGTGGCTCATCAGCATAAACAAATTAACCTTAGATAGATGGAGCCCAGAGGCGAAAACAGATGAATAGAAAACATTAGAGAAAAACAAGAACGATAACCTGTCTGTCACTTTCACAAACACGACCAGGCTAGAAGGCAGGAGTATCTCTATTAAAAGATGAGGGTATTTGATTAGAGTTTTGTTATTGTTATTTTGTTATCTGACCATGTCATAGATACATTCATTGTGTTGGTTGTCATCTACTACATAGCTTTGATAATTTAGGCCTAGGTTACACGGAGTGCAACACACAATTTGTGCGCTGTGACGTCAAGCGAAGGTGAGTTGGGCAGTTAGGGGCTACGTTAGGCCAATCTATATGCTCGCAGTTGTACGGTATCCATATTCTGATATACTCACTGACACAACTTCCATGGATGTGTGACGCTGTCTTAATATGGACACCGTGCAGGTAACTTTTACTTAACTAACTGTAACTTTTGAAAGGACAATGCTTCGTCCTATCCTATCTCTGAGGGAAGGGAAGCTTTATGGCCATTAGGTATTCTCCCAGTGCAGTTTGCATTAGCCGGTATGTTCCCAAACAAACAGGAACCTGTCACCTGTGAAATTACTCCATGCATCCCCACAACACCCTTTTTGTATTCAACAGTGACAGATAAATATAAGAACCGATTGTCTTGCGTAACGCATAATTGCTTATTAATGAAACGCAAATTCAAAAGAGCATCACCGTTTCTCAGTCGTCACTACCCACTGGGCACACACTAGTTGAATCAACGTTGTTGCCACGTCATTTCAATGAAATTACGCTGAACCAACGTGGAGTAGACGTTGGATAGACGTCTGTGCCCAGTGGGTGTTGGCATCGTCTGCATGATACCGTACCTGCATTGGAATGGAAGTAACCTTATACCACCGCTAGCTATGGGATTTTATCTAGATGCTTAGATTTATTATTTAACCTTTTCGAAAACTGCTGTGATGTCATCTGTATCTGTGCCCAGTGGGTAGTTGCCCCAGTTATAATGATGACTAAACCCCGCCTATTTCTACATTGTATCTTCTTAAAATAATATGTTAAACCTAACCCTAACCTTTACCTCACCGCTAACCTTATACCTAACCCTAAACTTAAATTTTTACAATTTTGGCTTTGTGGCTATGGTAACAAATTGTAACCCAATTTCTATGTAATTGAATGGAAACTTAACATTGAGGATTTTCTGGTTTCAAAATTGCAAAATTGTGTATGGCAACAGCTTTTCATTTATATGGGCAGTGAACACAGTGACAGTAAACAAATGTATAAAACAAATGACACAGACTAAACAGAGCCATTGATGTTGTGTACATCGAGCCCTTGGACAATCTTCCTCTCTTGATTATGGACCTGCTCTTTTATGAAGCACTCTACCAACCAACATCAATGAGAAGATCTATATATCAGTGAACCACTTGGCCTCCTGCCTTTGAGGCTGCTGCTCCCTCCTCACCTCACCGCACCACCGGCCATAACACAATGAAATACCTTGGCTCCAGGCCTTAAACCCACCGGCATTTGTTACCCATAATCATATCATATATTCACACTACCGCCGGAGTGTCTGCTTCGCTTGGTTCTCTCCTCTCCGCTCTTCTGTCTTCTATCCTTGATCCCCCTTTCTCTGTCTCTCTCTCTCTTCTACGCCTTGTGTATTTGCGGGGGAAAGCATTCTGATTTGTATGAGCGATGACCGGGGGAGAAGCGCAGCTAGCAGGGCCCTAAGAAGCGTCGGCAAGCGAGGGAAACAGTCACAGCTGGCGTTTCTTTCATTCCCCCGCAACCAGCCAGTGTGACTTGATGAAAGTGTGTCTGCTTTTACAGAAATATATCTTTGAGGCTAGTGGAATGCAATGCTGTTGATATGGCAGTGTGTGAGCCCTTTGAGAGACTTCGCTCAGATACAGTGCACAGCAGAGCTTGCTAATGAAACACAACTCGTATACCGATCAGATATTAATGTCGCTTTCTTTCTTTCAGAGTTGAACTGGGGACTGTGGAGACATCTAGTGTGGAACTGAAAAATAAATGGACTAAGAAGTGAGGCAAGTTACGCAATCTAACTCTCTCCCCAATAATTATTCACAGGCTAATTATCCAAAATATCTGACAGTCCCTCTCAGTAGAGGAAGTCCCTTTCTCTGCTAACGCTGTGTCTCAAAATCCCAGAGCAGAACTAAGTGCTAAACACCCACTTTTATGGAGAAGAGGATGGATGGCGGAGATGATGGGAGTTCTGGGTTTCTCTCTGCCACCAGCCTCAGTCATCCACACAGCCAGGTGGGTGGATGAATCGTCTGGTGCTGGACATATAGGGCAGGGTGGAACTGGATCAGACGGTTAGATTTGTTTAATAGACTGCTTCTTCGTCGACTTTCTGTTGTAGACTAGACCTTTATGGGTTTGAGTGCTCTAGTGTATGTTCAAACTGGGTGTATGACAGTATGGGTTTGAGTGCTCTAGGGTATGTTCAAACTGGGTGTATGACAGTATGGGTTTGAGTGCTCTAGGGTATGTTCAAACTGGGTGTATGACAGTATGGGTTTGAGTGCTCTAGGGTATGTTCAAACTGGGTGTATGACAGTATGGGTTTGATTGCTCTAAGGTATGTTCAAACTGGGTGTATGACAGTATAGGTTTGAGTGCTCTAGGGTATGTTCAAACTGGGTGTATGACAGTATATATGACACCCTATCCACTTTGCTTTGGTGTTACAGCTTTTGGATGCTAGTTTTGGTTATTAGAACGTTTAGGACTTGTTTTGGTTCACTGCCAGTATTTAAACACTAACTGCAATATTTAATTAGCAGTTATATCTTGCACTGCCTCCTAGGTCGACTCACTGTCCCATTCAAACAAGACATTTTGTTGATTAGTTTTGGTTGCGTTTGCCCTTTGTCGTGTCTTTGGCTATGCCGGATTCAGTGATATGACATGCTATTCTATAACATAATTTATCTGTAATTAATATTACCTGATTAAGCTAAGCAGGTAGATAATTAACTAGAAAGTCGGGGCACCATGAAAGAATGTTTATAGAGCTGTTATCTTCAGAATAAACTCTTAAAGACCTAGTAATCTTTTACATCAATAGCAGTCAATATTTAATCGTCACCTTGTTTAGACTGATCTGAAAGTTGTAAATTCTTGGTTATCTTCACGAACCCTGGCTAACAAGTTGAATCAGCAATACAACATTGGGTTTAATTATTTATTTACTAAATAATCTCACAGAATGGATCATACATTGATTACAAATTATGTCATAAAGAAAATGTCCCTGGTGGATGGAACAGATACGCCTGGTTACACAAAGAGAGGGGGTTGGGTTTGAGTGAAAGAGTGGGAAGACTAAGTAACAAAGGTAGAAGCTGTGCTATCGTAAATAAAGAATCTTATGCATTCTAAATAATTTTTATAATCCCATTTGAAAAAGGAGAATGCAATAAATATTTACTCTGAGCTGCGGTTCGGTAGATTGGTCATCGATGGAATGCCGGTTTGTCCTGGATCTCTGGTCCTCTGAAGAATGTCTAGTGGTGAACTGGAGGGCGGTAAATGGCTACTCTGTCCGTCCTCTCCTAGCCCACGTTTAGCGACTGCTGCTAACTCAACGGCTAGGAGGTATCACTTCTGGAGTGAATAAGAGCTCAAAGTTCATACCAAGTTGCCATACTTTTAAGCTCATGCTATATTCTGGCTGGTATAGTTGAAATTCATCCTTCCGGGGTGTAGGTCGTCACCTTCACATTGAAATTCAATGCTAATTTAGTTAGATTCTTGCTGAGGTTGGCTTAGTTCTGAAGGTGGTCTTTGTCCTTTCAACGTGGGGACCTCAAATCCACACGTCCTTGGAACAGCTTATTATCTTATTATTTTTAACGTAGGACTGTCGCCCTAATGTCCTCAGAACAGAAAGTTACATATTCGTCAAGGGCTTTATATAGGAGGGGAGAGAAGGGCGTGTTTCATAGTTTATAACCAATGTCTGTTCACATGGGCAGGGCCACTGAGTTGAGCATAGTTCACTCATGAAAACCCAATTACATTTAATCTTTTCACAAATAGTTTCATATTTAAACATTGAAATTGCACAACAATTCCATGTGAATCTGATAACTATAGTGTGTAGACATTCTAAGATACAGTTTATGTCGTCCTATCATCAGTAATAATGTCTCAGACGCCAACTGATCTGGCATCAAATTCATTTAGTACCAACGCATATTTTCAGCTGGTTGGATTACCGAAATATGGTTGCTTTTCCCCCACCTTTTTATGTTCCCAGACTCTCTATGTTTAACAAAGGCTTTTTCCTTCTGTAGAGTCAAGAGAGAGGAAAGGGTGAATGGTATTTATTTGGGGGTCATGAACCTCACCCACAGGCCAACATCATGACACCTTTAATTCTTTCACATTTTTCATATCTGTGAGAGAACTACAGTATGAGAGCACGATCTATCTGAAAAGTAGAATTCCTAAAGCTTGAAGGGTTGAATTTTCCGCCCTCCCACACACACACATACACACACCACCATGATAGCCACTAATACGGTTCAGCTAGTCCACATAGAATTACATGGTATTATGCCTGAACTTAATGAACCTAACGTCTACAAACTTCATACAGTGAACTTTTTAATGGTCATGGTGAGTACACCAGTTCTATGCTTTTGGCTTTGACAATACAGTACGCCCATTAAGTGAAGCGAAGCTATGATTTGACTCTACAGTGTGCATACTGTCTCAATTTACCCATCATGGCCAATTGGACTCAGAAAGAGATCCTGAATTTCTCTGTCTCTCTGTCTGTCTCTCTCTTTTGTCTCTGTCTCTTTTTCTTTTCCAGTTCTCCCTCCCTCCCTTCCTCCATAGTACTGCTGTGAATCCACTCAGCAGTGTACATGTTCTTAAGCAGGCCAGGGATTTCCTCTCCCCTCTCTAGAGTGGAGGAAGTTACCGTTGGACCCACTCCTCCTCATCCCCAGACCCAGGGACATGCCACGTTTGTCGGGCACGGACTCTTGTGTAATCCCCCTCCTCTCCAGCAGATTTCCCCTTATTACCCAGTCCCATCACACACTATGAGAAAGCCACCAGGGACCCCTATTCAGGTGAGAGCGCATGCGATTAGATCACTCTAGCTAGCTAAAGTGGATCAGTACACACATAAATGTGTGCACACGCACGCACACACAGGTGACACTCACACACAGATGCACATATTATCAACAAGCATACACAAATGTTCTGATGCATTATACACTAACAGTATATTCACAATCACACATGACAATGCAATGCCTGCAGTGGCTAAAAATCTGTTTGCTGCAAACAGTATAGCTTCCTCCACCAACCCTGTCCCCATACCGGGCTCCAACCAGTGATCCTCTGCTCACAGACAGACTTGAGCGCGCTCCTTGACAACGTACCAACTGTTTGAGCTATCAAAAAATATCTAATTGGATAGCTCCATCGGCGGCAGTTCAAGCTAGCTGTGGAGTGAGCTCACAGTATGTTCTTAACTCTGTTACACACACACACACACACACACACACACACACACACACACACACACACACACACACACACACACACACACACACACACACAGGGCTACAGTATGTCTGCAGACGCTCTTCAAAACAATACGTTTACCTGCAGCGTGATTATATCAGTCTCCTAAATGTTTCCCAGGGAAATTAAACACACAAAAGCACAGCATTCATATTCCTGTCATGTCTCTGAGCCACACACACACGCACGCACACACACACTAATGCACTTTAAGACAATAAATGTACCTGCAGTATGAATATATCAGATTATATCAGTCTCCTAAATGTTTCCAAGGGAAATTAAACACACAAAAGCACAGCATTCATATTCCTGTCATGTCGCTGAGCCACACCAATTACAACACAAACAAACTCATGCACATCATACAGGAACACTCATACATAGAGACTCACGAGCACACATTGAAATGTAGGGACTGGCGAAATGTCCCCACTTGGCCAAATCTACCTTCTCTTACTATCCTTGTGAGGACTTCTGGACCCCACATTGAGACTCACTGTAGAAAACCTCTTCCCAGCTCCCAGCCTTTACTGTCTAGAAGTGCACTGGAGGTGCTGCACCAAGACCTGCTGCTGTAGGCTACAATCTGTACAGTATGTCTTCAAGACTGTTCCCCTTACAGCACTTCAGCTTGCTGGTTTCCTTGGAAACCCCATACTGTGTACTGCAGCATACATCATCCTCATATGGATCAATAATGTGCTCATCCAAAAGGTGTGTTACCGTGGTAGCATTATTAAATAGTGTAGCGTAGTCTTCCGACAGGTGGTTTTAGTCCTGCATGAAGCCATAATCCCCGACAGTGCAGAGGAAAGTCACGCTATGTGACACAAGACAATGATATGGTTGTGAATATGTCTCACTTCAAACTTCCTGAAGTGACTGCATCAACTAGACTAGAAGAGGATACAGACGTGACTCAGACAGTACAGTACACACTGTCTTAGTGAGTCGTAATGGATTCTACCTTAATACATTTATAATGATTTGCTGCCAGAGAGTCATACTTATGGACAATAATAATGAACAACTCACAGAAGGGCTTTTGCTTGGGGCAACAGTTGACAGATTTTCAATATCTTAACTTCTATTGGAAGATAATACAATATTGTATTATCTTCGGACTAACTCTGAGGTGTGTCTGAGCCTACTTTATTTAAGAAGTAAAACAAATTTGAAAAGTAAAATTCATACATTCAAACCAAGGGATTATGTAAAAAAATATAAGATAATACATGAATAAGCTCATTTGCTCTTGTCGAACTATTCTGAAAGTAACTGACAGAACTGTAAAGGAAGAGACGCGCTACTTCAATTGATAAAGCCTCAGTATTAACTTTAAATTCACAATGCACTTAAGTAGGAGTGCTAAATCTTAGATAGCTTTTCTTCATTCTCATTCTCCTGCGTTGTGATGCCTCAGAGTCTCAAGGTTTTAAATGCGTCTATAATTTAAAAACAACCCCAGAGCAGGCCTCTTTTGTACTGTACAGTTAAAGTCGGAAGTTTACATACACCTTAGCCAAATACATTTAAACCCAGTTTTTCACAATTCCTGACAATCATAGTAAAAATGCCCTGTCTTAGGTCAGTTAGGATCACCACTTTATTTTAAGAATGTGAAATGTCAGAAAAATAGTAGAGAGAATTATTTATTTCAGCATTTATTTCTTTCATCACCTTCCCAGTGGGTCAGAAGTTTACATACACTCAATTAGTATTTGTTAGCATTGACAATAAATGGTCTAACTTGGGTCAAACGTTTTGGGTAGCCTTCCACAAGCGTCCCACAATAAGTTGGGTGAATTTTGGACCATTCCTCCTGACAGAGCTGGTGTAACTGAGTCAGATTTGTAGGCCTCCTTGCTTGCACACGCTTTTTCAGTTTTCAGTTCTGCCCACAAATATTTTCTATAGGATTGAGGTCAGGGCTTTGTGATGGCCACTGCAATACCTTGACTTTGTTGCCCTTAAGCCATTTTGCCACAACTTTGGAAGTATGCTTGGGGTCATTGTCCATTTGGAAGATCCATTTGCAACCAAGCTTTAACTTCCTGACTGATGTCTTGAGATGTTGCTTCAATATATCCACATAATTTTCCTGTCTCATGATGCCGTCTATTTTGTGAAGGGCACCAGTCCCTCCTGCAGCAAAGCACCCCCTCAACATGATGATGCCACCCCCGTGTTTCATGTTGGGATGGTGTTCTTCGGATTGCAAGCCTCCCCATTTTTCCTCCAAACATAACGATGGTCATTATGGCCAAACAGTTCTATTTTTGTTTCATCAGACGAGAAGACATTTCTCCAAAAAGTACAATCTTTGTCCCCATGTGCAGTTGCAAACCATATTCTGGCTTTTTTATGGTGGTTTTTGAGCAGTGGCTTCTTCCTTGCTGAGCGGCCTTTCAGGTTATGTCGATATAGGACTCATTTTACTGTGGATAGAGGTACTTTTGTACTTGTTTCCTCCTTTTTTTCTTAGGTCTTGGCTGATTTCTTTCGATTTTCCTATGAAGGGTCAAACAAAGAGGCAATGAGTTTGAAGGTAGGACTTGAAATACATCTACAGGTACACCTCCAATTGACTCAAATGATGTCAATTAGCCTATCATAAACTTCAAAAGCCATGACATCATTTTCTGGAATTTTCCAAGCTGTTTAAAGGCACAGTCAACTTAGTGTATGTAAGCTTCTGACCCACTGGAATTGTGATATAATTCACTGTAAGTTAAATAATCTGTCTGTAAACAATTGTTGGAAAAATTACTTGTGTCATGCACAAAGTAGATGTCCTAACCGACTTGCCAAAACTAAAGTTTGTTAACAAGAAATTTGTGGAGTGGTTGAAAAACAAGTTTTAATGACTCCAACCTAAGTGTTTGTAAACTTCTGACTTCAACTGTTTGTGATGAATTCTATACTTATTCTGTCCTCAGAAGTTTTTTCAGTGATGTTTACTGTGTAGGAGAATGCCCAGTTGTGCTGCCTCTGTAGCTCACTCTAAGATAGGCAAGATGAGGACTCACAGAGAACACCAGCATTAGTCGTGCACTGCTCTAAAACATATAGAACCTTTTTGAAGGGACATACCATGAAGTGAGCCATTTAACCCTTTGTGGTTCCGTTAAGTTATGTAGTCAAAGCAGGTTAGAAACAGGGTTCAGGGTAGATTGGGTATACACTCCTGGCTGGTTTGTGTACTTCTGAATGTTGTCGGTTGGCAAAGTAAAAGCTTTCTATCTCCCCTGAGGAGCAACAGCCTTGGCTTGTAAACTGTTTAGAATATTACACTAATTACTTAATTTTAATGTTTTTGCATGTTTTTTGAGGGGAAAACATTAATTAGCTTGTGAAAACAAACCACACACATTTTCCATGGAAAATTCATGTATGATAAGGTATTTGGTTTTCAATCTAAGAAATGCCAATACAAAGTGTGTAATATTCTAACAAGTCATAATCAAGGGCTAGTTTTTCCTGTCGCTCATGCGGCTCGTGGCATTACATGCCTTTCTGTCACATCAGACATAAACTCAGCAAAAAAAGAAACGTCCCTTTTTCAGGACCCTGTCTTTCAAAGATAATTCGTAAAAATCCAAATGACTTCACAGATCTGCAATACAAACAATGACATCCATTGTACTGTTGAATGGGATGGCCAATTCAGAGGACAAAACAAAACTTAACTCACACACATACACAAAATAAAACTAAATCCTATTAGGTGGTACATGTTTAAGACGACAGCATATAGTCATTACAAGCAGTGTAATTAAGCCCAAAATAAATATTGAGTGGAGTACAGCACAGAGTAGCAGCAGATCGTCAACCCAGTTATGAAGCGGGACTCAACCATTTATCCAGTATCGGCTGCCATATTTTGGAAAACAATGGACATCTATTGGAGGTTTTGGATCGTGTCTTTTCCATATGTATTACATTCCCTAAATCCCGTAACCACATTTCAAAGGTAGGTACAGTCTCCAATTTCCAAAATTGCAATATGAGCCTTTAGAGTACAAAGAGACACAGCCTTCCCCTCCCGGTTATTCCCATCAACTGTACCAAACAGAGCGATCAATGGGTCTGGGGCTATAACTCTACCGAAGGCCTTTAGATAAGTAATCAAATATGAGAGCCCAGTAAGCATGTAACTTAGGACATGTCCAAAATAAGTGGGTCAACGTCTCCTCATCCTGCTTGCACCTCCCACACAGGGGTGAGGTGTCCGGGAATATTTTATGCAGTTTCACTTTTGAGTAATGTAACCTGTGTATCACCTTAAACTGTACAAGGTTGTGTCTGGCATTCACTGAACTGTGGTTTATATTCCTGAGAGCTTCTACCCAGTCCTCATCTGAGATTTATGAACCAAGTTCTTGTTCCCAAGCCCTTTTAACAGTGTCTGTGGATACCTCTATGTGGGCCTGTAACACATCATGCAGTCTAGAGACCGACCCTTTTGAATGGGGCTTGACAAGGATCAGGCTATCTAATGTAGGATGATTTGGCTTAATTCCATATTGTGGGATATGTGTCCTTAAGAAATTCCTGATTTGGAGGTATCTGAAAAAAATGTGTTGTTGGCATGTTGAACTTTTTCTGCAATTGTTGAAATGAAGCTAACTGACCATCCATGTATAAATGACCAATTGTTGTGAGCCCCTTCTCCCTCGACTGTGAAAACACCACATCATCCAATGCAGCGTGGAAAGCATGATTCAGGCAAATCGGGCTGTCAATGTATACAGTGGGTATGTTAAGAAAATGCCTAATCTGTTTCCAGATCCTAAGAGTTTGACAAATGACTGGATTAAAGTCATAAGTGCCTTTTTTCACAGATGATGGACTGTGCTTCTTTGAAATTCTGGCTGCCTTGTTATCCCATAAAAATGGAGTTACTATTGAATCCAGTTTCTTAAATAGCTTTGTGGTATGAAATTGGGTAGACATTGGAAGAGGTAAAGAAACCTGGCTAGGACAACCATTTTAATAGCGTTTATACGACCAACCAAGGAGATAGGCAGAGTTTTCCAAAAATCTATATTTTGTTTAAGCTGATAAATGTTCATGTCCCAATTCGCTTTCAATAGCTGATCAAGGTCTCTTGTCACTACAATGCCAAGGCTTGTTGAACACTGTTCTAAATGGGGCATATAGAAAAAATTGCATATCCACAGGCAGTGATATCGGCATCAATTTGCTTTTTTGACAGTTTATCCGAATGCAAGTAGCAAGAGGTTCCATGGCTATTGCGAAGAGAGCAGGCAAAATAGGGCACCCCTGTCGGTAGCCGTTGAACAGGCGGAATGACTGCGACATTTCCTGATTGGTTACCACGGATGCCATTGGATTGTTGAAGTGACCTTGATAGCTGTTTATCTAAAAGAGGATCTAACGTACAGTTAAAGTCACCTCCAACAATAACACTTGTATCCGATATATTTGGTATGGCCTTAAATACCCTTTGAAAAAATAATGGATCAGCGAAGTTGGGTCCATATAAATTGACCAAGGTTATTGGTTTCGAATTCAGTGTACCAGCCACAATTATATACCGACCATTAGGATCTGAAATCGAGGATGAGTAAACAAAAGGGATGTTTTACCTTATCAGGATTGTTACCCCTTTCGCTTTTGCATCAAAGTTAGACTGGTATATCTGACCGATCCAGCCGACTCGTAGCTTAGCCTGAACGGAGCGTTTAATATGAGTTTCTTGAAGAAGCACTATGTCAGCCCTCAGTGATTTAAGATGACAAAAAACCTTAGCTTGTTTCACCACATGCCCTAAGCCGTTACAGTTCCAGCTGACTATCTTTATTCCACCTGGTCTACTCTGTGCTCTGTCACTATGTGGCATTTCTTATTTTAGGGCAAATTGTTGCTGTCATACAAAACTAAGAAGAAAAACGTCCCGCCGTGCGGGAGCTTGTCATGCCACCTGTATTAATAAATGTGAACATAAAACACAGACCCCATGCCCCCTCCCATCCCTTTACTGAGTGACTTCCCCAAACGAAGCACTCCTTGACTAACACATAAACCTTAAGTTGTCTAGACATACAGCTTGAACAAACTCGTCCTCTATAGATGCTCCGCATATGAACTAATATTAAATAACACTCTCACATTAGGAGGTGAGTGGCGCTAAAACATGATAGGCTAAACAATGCTATGTAAGCTACAACATCTCACCCATCGTATAAGTCCCAATTTCTGATCTTCTGAACGAAAAGACAGGCAGGAAATTCAAACACATTCCTGGCTTGTATTTGGCCATTTAGCCGGTTGACACAGCCGTTCTGTATCCTCAGCCAGGGAACTTGCTTGCCAAGAACAGATCGGCCTCTTTTGGGTTGTCAAACGTACGTGTTGATCCCTTGACTGTCACCTTAAACCGGGCTGGGAAGAGGAATTCATATCGGATGTTGGCCGCCCTGCATTTGTTGCATAACTCATCATACTCTTTCCGTTGGTTCCTCACCTTCAAAGTAAGCATTTCCAATCGGGCTTTCAGGGTTTTGTTGTCATTTTTGAACGTTGCGCACTGTTTCTCTATGTCCTGTAGCCTGGCCTCCTGATTGACTGTCATCTGGTCAACCTCATGCACCCTTCCCTTACTTGCCTTCACAGTTTCAGTCAAAGTCCCAATACTCTTTGAGATATCAGCCAACCTTGTGTCCACCTTCTTGCTTAGTGAGTTTATGGCAGCCAGTATGTCACTTTGAGTAGGATCTGTGGGGAACTCTTTTGAGCTAGCATCTTCAGCTAACTCCTCGTGGGTCGGTGGTGTTGAAATTGGTTTGTTGTCTCTCTCATTCAAATTATCAAGTTATAGGTTGTGAGAGGTTAAGATAAATATTAATTTGTTTCAAAATAGAACAGAGCTCTAGCATAGCACGTCTATTCCCCCCCCCCCCCACATGTTAAGTTTGCTGAAAATAAAAGCAGTTGACAGTGAGAGGACGTTTCTTTTTTTGCTGAGTTTTATCATTGATATCTTTTGAATATTTTGTGTTGCTGGTACAGATAAACCATGGTGTTAGTTTCCCTGTGAGAGATGCTGTTTACACAGCTCAAATGGTGCATGTTTTGTGGTTGACCTCAGGCCAATGTTCTCCCACTAAATTCCAACACGAAGCACTATGGTAGAGTACACTTTTCCTCTTTTGAAGCCTGGATGTTTGTCTTCCAATGAAGGGGAAGGAGGGGGGGGGGCGTCACCCATCAGAGAATGTGCCCATCCGTGTTGCCGCCTGCATCTGTCCACCTTTCCCTTCGGTCCCGATGGCGATGGGAT
This sequence comes from Oncorhynchus clarkii lewisi, assembly GCF_045791955.1. Taxonomy (NCBI): domain Eukaryota; kingdom Metazoa; phylum Chordata; class Actinopteri; order Salmoniformes; family Salmonidae; genus Oncorhynchus; species Oncorhynchus clarkii. The sequence goes on from NC_092165.1 coordinate 11,631,018, forward strand.
CTTATCTGGTTTCCTGTGCGGTCGGCCTGTCTCTCAGATAGCAGGCCAGGGCCCTCAGTGATGCTCTGGGTAGGGATAATGGATGACGACTGTGCTCTCTCCGTCCCAGACAGGACATGGTGTCAAAACACCTCCTAGCACTAGCTTTGCGCTGCTGGCACTGACAGCACCATTGTTTGTGTTTATTGTGTCTGCGTCTGCTAGATATGGTGGTTGGAGGGGGTATCTGCAGACATACTGTAGCCCTGTGTGTGTGTGTGTGTGTGTGTGTGTGTGCGTGTGTGTGCGTGCGTGTGCACGTGCGTGTGTGCGTGCGTGTGCTTGTTCATTGAAGGATGACAAAGCAGTGTTACTACTGACCACACTGGGTAGCACAGTTGTTGAACGGTTCCGATTAATGATGCATCATGGGAGTGGGAGTTGTAGGAGATTTACTGGTGGTAGGAACAGGGCTCTCTCTCTCTGTATGGTACTCAGATAGCTCTGGGGTTTTTCTCTCAGAGGGTGCACAAAGAACATTAGTCAGTCAGTTGGTTTGCCCTTCAAAAGGAAATTGATTATGTAAAAAAGGCTACTGAACGATCTTCAAAATGAATGTTTGCATGACAGAGTAACATAACGGTGAACTGCATTGGACCCAAACATAATACATTGAGATCTTCATTAAAGTATCAATCAGCAGCTGAAACAACAACAAATCAAATCAAATGTTATTTGTCACATACACATGGTTAGCAGATGTTAATGCGAGTGTAGCGAAATGCTTGTGCTTCTAGTTCCGACAATGCAGTAATAAACAACAACTAATCTAGCTAACAATTCCAAAACTACTACCTTATAGACACAAGTGTAAGGGGATGAAGAATATGTACATAAAGATATATGAATGAGTGATGGTACAGAGCGGCATAGGCAAGATACAGTAGATGGTATTGAGTGCAGTATATACATATGAGATGAGTATGTAAACAAAGTGGCATAGTTAAAGTGGCTAGTGATACATGTATTACATACAGATGCAGTAGATGATATAGAGTACAGTATATACATATACATATGAGATGAATAATGCAGGGTATGTAAACATTATATTAGGTAGCATTGTTTAAAGTGGCTAGTGATATATTTTACATCATTTCCCATCAATTCCCATTATTAAAGTGGCTGGAGTTGAGTCAGTGTGTTGGCAGCAGCCACTCAATGTTAGTGGTGGCTGTTTAACAGTCTGATGGCCTTGAGATAGAAGCTGTTTTTCAGTCTCTCGGTCCCAGCTTTGATGCACCTGTACTGACCTCGCCTTCTGGATGATAGCGGGGTGAACAGGCAGTGGCTCGGGTGGTTGTTGTCCTTGATGATCTTTATGGCCTTCCTGTGACATCGGGTGGTGTAGGTGTCCTGGAGGGCAGGTAGTTTGCCCCGGTGATGCGTTGTGCAGCCCTCACTACCCTCTGGAGAGCCTTACGGTTGTGGGCGGAGCAGTTGCCGTACCAGGAGGTGATACAGCCCGACAGGATGCTCTCGATTGTGCATCTGTAGAAGTTTGTGAGTGCTTTTGGTGACAAGCCAAATTTCTTCAGCCTCCTGAGGTTGAAGAGGCGCTGCTGCGCCTTCTTCACGTTGCTGTCTGTGTGGGTGGACCAATTCAGTTTGTGTGTGATGTGTACGCCGAGGAACTTAAAACTTACTACAGTGCCTTGCGAAAGTATTCGGCCCCCTTGAACTTTGCAACCTTTTGCCACATTTCAGGCTTCAAACATAAAGATATAAAACTGTATTGTGGGACACAATCATGAAGTGGAACGACATTTATTGGATATTTCAAACTTTTTTAACAAATCAAAAACGGAATAATTGGGCGTGCAAAATTATTCAGCCCCTTTACTTTCAGTGCAGCAAACTCTCTCCAGAAGTTCAGTGAGGATCTCTGAATGATCCAATGTTGACCTAAATGACTAATGATGATAAATACAATCCACCTGTGTGTAATCAAGTCTCCGTATAAATGCACCTGCACTGTGATAGTCTCAGAGGTCCGTTAAAAGCGCAGAGAGCATCATGAAGAACAAGGAACACACCAGGCAGGTCCGAGATATTGTTGTGAAGAAGTTTAAAGCCGGATTTGGATACAAAAATATTTCCCAAGCTTTAAACATCCCAAGGAGCACTGTGCAAGCGATAATATTGAAATGGAAGGAGTATCAGACCACTGCAAATCTACCAAGACCTGGCCGTCCCTCTAAACTTTCAGCTCATACAAGGAGAAGACTGATCAGAGATGCAGCCAAGAGGCCCATGATTACTCTGGATGAACTGCAGAGATCTACAGCTGAGGTGGGAGACTCTGTCCATAGGACAACAATCAGTCGTATATTGCACAAATCTGGCCTTTATGGAAGAGTGGCAAGAAGAAAGCCATTTCTTAAAGATATCCATAAAAAGTGTTGTTTAAAGTTTGCCACAAGCCACCTGGGAGACACACCAAACATGTGGAAGAAGGTGCTCTGGTCAGATGAAACCAAAATTTAACTTTTTGGCAACAATGCAAAACATTATGTTTGGCGTAAAAGCAACACAGCTGAACACACCATCCCCACTGTCAAACATGGTGGTGGCAGCATCATGGTTTGGGCCTCCTTTTCTTCAGCAGGGACAGGGAAGATGGTTAAAATTGATGGGAAGATGGATGGAGCCAAATACAGGACCATTCTGGAAGAAAACCTGATGGAGTCTGCAAAAGACCTGAGACTGGGACGGAGATTTGTCTTCCAACAAGACAATGATCCAAAACATAAAGCAAAATCTATAATGGAATGGTTCAAAAATAAACATATCCAGGTGTTAGAATGGCCAAGTCAAAGTCCAGACCTGAATCCAATTGAGAATCTGTGGAAAGAACTGAAAACTGCTGTTCACAAATGCTCTCCATCCAACCTCACTGAGCTCGAGCTGTTTTGCAAGGAGGAATGGGGAAAAATTTCAGTCTCTCGATGTGCAAAACTGATAGAGACATACCCCAAGCGACTTACAGCTGTAATCGCAGCAAAAGGTGGCACTACAAATGATTAACTTAAGGGGGCTGAATAATTTTGCACGCCCAATTTTTCAGTTTTTGATTTGTTAAAAGAGTTTGAAATATCCAATAAATGTCGTTCCACTTCATGATTGTGTCCCACTTGTTGTTGATTCTTCACAAAAAAATACAGTTTTATATCTTTATGTTTGAAGCCTGAAATGTGGCAAAAGGGCGCAAAGTTCAAGGGGGCCGAATACTTTCGCAAGACACTGTACCCTCTCCACTACTGTTCCATCGATGTGGATAGGGGGGTGTTCCCTCTGCTGTTTCCTGAAGTCCACAATCATCTCCTTAGTTTTGTTGACGTTGAGCGTGAGGTTATTTTCCTGACACCACACTCCGAGGGCCCTCACCTCCTCCCTGTAGGCCGTCTCGGCGTTGTTGGTAATCAAGCCTACCACTGTTGTGTCGTCCGCAAACTTGATGATTGAGTTGGAGGCGTGCGTGGCCACGCAGTCGTGGGTGAACAGGGAGTACAGGAGAGGGCTCAGAACGCACCCTTGTGGGGCCCCAGTGTTGAGGATCAGCGGGGTGGAAATGTTGTTGCCTACCCTCACCACCTGGGGGCGGCCCATCAGGAAGTCCAGTACCCAGTTGCACAGGGCGGGGTCAAGACCCAGGGTCTCGAGCTTGATGACGAGCTTGGAGGGCACTATGGTGTTAAATGCCGAGCTGTAGTCGATGAACAGCATTCTCACATAGGTATTCCTCTTGTCCAGATGGGTTAGGGCAGTGTGCAGTGTGGTTGAGATTGCATCGTCTGTGGACCTATTTGGGCGGTAAGCAAATTGGAGTGGGTCTAGGGTGTCAGGTAGGGTGGAGGTGACATGAGTCTCTCCCCGCCCCTGTTTCTGTAAAAAGCTGAGGGATGGGGTCTTGAAAAATGAAACCACTCTCAAATTGATAGACAGAGCTATGGATGGAAGGACTGACCATCCATGAAATCAAAATTATAGTTTGAACTATTTTTTGAGGCTATATAGTGTTTGTTTACATTTACTTTGTTTACAAACATTGGAGTAAAACGAGCTTATATTGTGGATGCTGATGGGGTATGACAGTTGAATTAAGTTCATGGGTAGATATCATTAATTTATGAGTCCAGAAATAGATGTAGCAAGTGCAGATTGCCCCTTTAACAAATAATAAATTCATGTCAATGTAAATATTAAGGAATTGCTACAATACATCTCTCCATTCCACAAAGTCAACCTCAGACAGCATTTTGAACTCTTCTCTCCCATTACTTCATTGGTTGATGCTGTGGGAAAACAACCAACTCCAGACCTGGGTAATTTACTTGGACCAGACATGAGTTATACACAGCTTCAACGTTATGCATGAGTTAGAATCCAATCCGACGTCATGGAAACCAATTTATTTTGACGTGGAGTAAATTACCCCGTTGATGTCAACCCACAGCTGGTCCAGGTGTGTATTTATGGTTATGATCTGCGTTAGACAGTCCTTTTACCTTCAGAGCCGGACGGAGCGGCTGTAATTATACAAGGAGGAAGTGAAATCATAGGAACAGGAAGTGTTATTGGCGGCAATAATGGTGATTGGTTAGGAAGGTGATTGGTTAGTGGATGGAAGCCCCGGGATTCATTGCTTCGGAGGTCGCGGGGTCAAAGACAAAGGATGATTCCATCATGACGGCCTAATAACATGTAATGATGACACACGTGTATTTTCCCTTCAAAGCAATCAGCGTAAAATGAAAACATGGAATGGCCCTGTTAAAGCTATTACTAAGGCAATGCATAGGCTACATGTTAAACCTATGGCTAAGGCAATGCATAGGCTACATGTTAAACCTATGGCTAAGGCAATGCATAGGTTACCTGTTAAACCTATGGCTAAGGCAATGCATAGGCTACATGTTAAACCTATGGCTAAGGCAAGGCATAGGCTACATCTTAAAAGCCATGGCTATGTCAATGCATAGGCTACATAATGTATACATGTTACAGCTATAGTAACAGCTCTATAGCTCTGTAAACTGTAAAGTAAAGCTCTACAAGATTCGCTGTTGGTATTTTAAGATCAAAGAAAACGCTGCTGCTACCTCGCTTTTCAGGTGAATGAACAGACTGTCTGAGCAGATTAAAGTGGAAAAGATATTCAACTCTCGGTAGCACAATGGAAGTCGTGCTTCAAAAATGAACATTTCATTGTTAAAACCAACACGTTTCGATGAATTCCATCATCATCCTACACGTCACCAACATCTGAAGGATTAGACTTGTAGACACACTGCACACTGTGTTTCCTAATGCATCTCCTTATTAAACTCATCAGAACGAACAAAAGGGGTTTAACGGTTTATTTATTAGCAGCATTTCATCTTACTCTGTATAATAATATTTTAATAATCCCCTCGTTCTCCCAACGATAATCTCATCAACCCTTATTCTTCGTTCCCTATTCCAACTCAGCGAAGCAGGCCTGCATTAGTGCTTGAAACTAATTCAATTATATCAGACAAAAGCATTCTGGTAAACGAGGGTAATTCGAATAGGGTGCAATTTTGGACGCAAACCTGTGAAAGCACCAAACCCATTATAACCAGAGCCCTGGTCAAACGTAGTGCACTATGTAGGCAATAGGGTGCCAATTTGGACGCCTCCACAGGCTTTGGCCACAGTGCAGAAACTCTACAGCTGCTTCACACTAAATTGAGTTTGATGAGGATTAACCCTTTAATGTCTTTATTAGGGAGTGATTTGAGCTAAATGCTAAATGGTTTTCTCTTCCTAATCATATTTATTCCCCCGTTAGCAGCTGTGTCGTCAAAACACAATTAGTAATCAGTGTTTTGGCATCTAGTGCAATGTACACACAGAGGGGCGCTGCTATTGTTGTTTTCTTTCGAAAATGTCATCTCTGTTCTGTGTTCCTTCTACGGAACATTGTGTGTGTGTGTGTGTGTGTGTGTGTGTGTGTGTGTGTGTGCGCCTACGTCCATGCCTGTGCTTGAGCGTGCGTATCTCTGTATATCTAATTATGATGTGCTTTATTAAATCCATTCTCTATCATTTGCAGATCGCCACGACCACCTTGAGGACACGCTACTGCCCAATCACCACTGGGCCCAGTGGGTTGGCATGCCAACGAAGACCGTAAGGCTTTGTGTTGCTGTTTGTGTCTGGTCGTCTGATTCTACAACAGAGCTTGATGCAATTTAAAATCCAATTTGATACATTCATATGTACAAGATTGGCATAAACCCCTGTTATATTCTCATTACCCCAGTTGTTGCTTTCGGGATAGGAATGAAATTACATCAACTACCTTGAGATTGTATTGCTTGTGTTTTGATTATCTACATTAAATAAGTGTGAAAGTAAAAACAGCCTGTGTAAATTAAACATGCTGATGTCAAAATAAAAGATGTTGTTTGCGTCCCAAATGGCATCCTACTTCCTATATAGTGCACTACCTTTGACCAGAGCCCTATTGGGAATAGGTGCCATTTGGGACGCTGCTATTGAGTCACACAGCCTGTATTGATCAGGGCAATCTGTCTCATTCGACCAGATTACATTTGTCATTTGATTCCTTTTCAATTATCTCTGCTTTTCATCACTCTTTCTCTCTGTTTGTGTGTGTGTGTGTGTGTGACAACAGGAAAAGTAAGGGGAAAACCTTGAACAACAATTACAACCTAGATGCTGATAGATGACTGCAATACATGAGCTCATTTGAAATAATGCCCCCCCCCCCCCCCCCCCCCCCCCCCCACCACCACCACCTTATAGCTCTGGGAATTTATTGTTTGTTCGACCTGTTTGACTTTGACTCTTCATCCGTGATTCTGCCCACTGTGTGTCTCAGTGTGGCTATCCTTGTGCGGATGGCGTATTCCCGCAAGTTAACTTTGTTCCAATTACTGATGAATACGGGTTGGAGAGAATCCTATTTGTGGCACTTAGGATTCAGAGAGGCTCACTGCAGATAGTCCAGTAGTAGTGACTGGATTGCTTTAGTTGATATCATACCACAGGGATTCAATCACACATCATCTTTTGAGGATGAGATAAGGTGAGTGAAGTACAGAGATGAAGCATAACTCTTCAGTCGATCTGTCCAGAGTTCGGCTGTGTTTGCGTACTAATGTGATTTTTCTTATATGGCTATACCTCCAGGCAAGTGTCTGAGGGGAGCTGTCTGGCCCAAAAGGCTGGCCTAGAAATGCCATGTATCCAACTAAAACTACCTCAAATTGATTCTGGATGACACAAAAGCAGCACACAACTGGCGAGAGAGGAAATTACTTTGCGTTATCGGCAAACTGAATGGATGTTTTGATGGGATCAGTTCCATATCTCACACTTGTATTGTTATCCACATGAAACTGACATTACCCTTGTTATTTGGGGACTGCTGTTTATATTACCAGTACTAGTGGGCAACACAGTATCCTGAAAATGTCTTGATCTGTAGGGAACATTTTTCCTGGTTTGTAGTTCTCAATGTTATATAGCAGGGGTACTCAACTCTGACCCCATGAGGTCCGGAGCCTGCTGGTTTTCTGTTCTACCTGATAATGAATTGCACACACCTGGTGTTCCAGGTCTAAATCACTCCCTGATTAGAGAGCAACAATGAGAAAACGCAGTGGAATTGGCTTCGATGTCCAGAATTTAGTTTGAGGGTTATATAAACTCAGCAAAAAAATAAATATCCTCTCACTGTCAACTGCGTTTATTTTCAGCAAACTTAACACGTGTAAATGTTTGTATGACCATAACAAGATTCAACAACTGAGACATAAACTGAATAAGTTCCACAGACATGTGACTAACAGAAATGGAATAATGTGTCCCTGAACAAAGGGGAGGTCAAAATCAAAAGTTACAGTCAGTATCTGGTGTGGCCACCAGCTGCATTGAGTACTGCAGTGCATCTCCTCCTCATGGACTGCACCAGATCTGCCAGTCCTTGCTGTGAGATGTTACCCCACTCTTCCACTAAGGCACCTGCAAGTTCCTGGACATTTCTGGGGGGAATGGCCCTGGCCCTCACCCTCCGATCCAACAGGTCCCAGATGTGCTCAATGGGATTGAGATCCGGGCTCTTCGCTGGCCATGGCAGAACACTGACTCTCCTGTCTTGCAGGAAATCATGCACAGAACGAGGAGTATGGCTGATGGCATTGTCATGCTGGAGGGTCATGTCAGGATGAGCCTGCAGGAAGGGTACCACATGAGGGAGGAGGATGTCTTCCCTGTAATGCACAGCGTTGAGATTGCCTGCAATGACAACAAGCTCAGTCCGATAATGCTGTGATACACCGCCCCAGACCATGACGGACCTTCCACCTCCAAATCAATCCCGCTCCAGAGTACAGGCCTCGGTGTAACGCTCATTCCTTTGACGATAAACGCGAATCCGACCGACACCCCTGGTGAGACTCGTCAGTGAAGAGCACTTTTTGCCAGTTCTGTCTGGTCCAGCGACGGGGGCTTTGTGCCCATAGGCGACGTTGTTGCCGGTGATGTCTGGCGAGGACCTGCCTTACAACAGGCCTAAAAGCCCTCAGTCCAGCCTCTCAGCCTATTGCGGACAGTCTGAGCACTGATGGATTGTGCATTCCTGGTGTAACTCGGGCAGTTGTTGTTGCCATCCTGCACCTGTCCCGGAGGTGTGATGTTTGGATGTACTGATCCTGTGCAGGTGTTGTTACACATGGTCTGCCACTGTGAGGATGATCAGCTGTCCGTCCTGTCTCCCTGTAGCGCTGTCTTAGGCGTCTCACAGTACGAACATTGCAATTTATTGCCTTGGTCATACAGTATCTGCTGTCCTCATGCCTCCTTGCAGCATGCCTAAGGCACATTCACGCAGATGAGCAGGGACCCTGTGCATCTTTCTTTTGGTGGTTTTCAGAGTCAGTAGAAAGGACTGTTTGGTGTCTTAAGTTAGTTTTCATAACTGTGACCTTAACTGCCTACCGTCTGTAAGTTGTTGTTGTCTTAACGAACATTCCACAGGTGCATGTTCATTGATTGTTTATGGTTCATTGAACAAGCATGGGAAACGATGTTAAAAGCCTTTACAATGAAGATCTGTGAAAGACAGGGTCCTGAAAAAGGGACGATTCTTTCTTTACTGAGTTTATGTCTGATGTGACAGAAAGGCATGTAATGCCATGAGTTTAGTATACCCGTCCAATATATCAGATTTTTTATTGATCCTATATTTTAACAGGTCAGTCTCATTGAGATTAAAAATCTATTTTACAAGAGAGACCTGGCCAAATTCTGTGATTTCTTGAAGGAAGGAAGGCAGGAAGGAAGGCAGGCAGGCAGGCAGGCAGGCAGGCAGGCAGACAGACAGACAATGGAAGGATACATGTTAAAAGTATTGGAACAGGCCCATGGTATTAGGTTAGTATCCACCCCCTATTGGCTGATTATTATACCATGTGACTGCAACACCTGCTGCTGATTTGCTCTAATGAACTGCCATGACGTTTTGAGAGATGAAGCATGAGTGAAACTACTGTATTGGACATCATAGGCTACATTTAGACAGGCAGCTAATTGGTATTTTGACCAATCAGATCAGCTCTGAAAAAGCTCTGCTGTGGAAAGATCTGATGTGATTGGTCAAAATACCAATTAGTGTGAAAAATATCATAATTGTGTCTGACTGTCTAAACACAGCCATATTGGCTAAGTTCACTGGGTTGTTTATTTGTTAGTCTACCCATTATTGAGTGATTTGTGTGAAAGTGTTTGTGTGAAATAAATGTTTTCTGTGTATGCTTTGTCGTAGTATTTTTGGATCCTAAGAACTTGACAGACTTGTATATTCATTGTTAGGACATCCAGAAAAACCGCTGGCACATCAAAAGCTTGAACAGACACTACTTTCCAACCCAAATCAGAACTAACCCTTTTTTCAAAATCAGAACTAACCCTTATTTCCAAATCAGAACTAACCCTTTTTTCTCTCTAAACTCCTTCTCCCAAGGTTTGAGTGACCGGTACAAAGCTGTTATAATAGTTTGGTTTAAAGCGGTGTTATCTTCTGATTCATGAATCTCAAAAGGCGAAGGGAGATAACAGTAATTGTAGCTATAGCATTCCCACGTTGTGTTCCTATATGACCAGAGCCCATTAACAGTAGTGCACTATGTAGGGAATAGGGTGCCATTTGTGGACGAAACCCGACTGAGTACATACAGCTAACAGGCCTTCTGTTTGTACAATACACTCACACAAAGTCTATTCACAAACCCTAGAAAGTTATGGCCTTTGGTTAAAATGGCCTTTTTGCCACTATAGGCCTCTATCATTCTCTATGGTCGTGAGCAAGTTGATCTGTAGAAATGGTTTTCTAAGGACCTCCAACCACTCCTTTGACGAGACGCGGCAGAGACATGACATAAGGGGGTGTAATGACACAGCCAACCACCGGATGCAGCCAAAGACACATTTATTGGATAAAGAAGCTTCAGAGTTTCCTGGAACTGTCTGTGTTTTTGTATTGACTTACAAAATGGTGGGAAATTAATAAAATAGGAAATGAAAACATTATCTGTAATTACCACTAAATCTAGTGAATGATTTTGAGTACTGTAGTCTTAAGAACGCTCTGACAAGTGGGTAAATGTAGCATACATAAGTGGGAAAAAAAGCTTCCAGAAAGAGGAGTTCAAACGAGGGGTTGGAACCGAAATGATGAACAGAAGCACTATTTTTCCTGTTCCGTTCCACTGTTCTGTCCTGCAAAGTAAAGTTCTGAACTGGTTCTAACCCCCCAAAAAGTATTGGCTTATATCGTTCTTTTCTTGTTATGACATGCATTATCTGAATTAGGTCCAGAGAATTATAACTACGGACGAGAGACTTCTACTGAATAACTTGAAGTCTTTGAACTTCAGACAGTTGGCTTAATGTTTGACCAGAGCTTGCTAGCTAGCTAGCTAACAAACTTGTGTGCAGAGCGGCACCAGAATGAAATACACGTCTTACCTTTTTGTAGTTAATAAATCTAATGTGAGACTTGACACCTATAGTATCTGTAACTAGCATTGAAAAAGTAAATCCATTCTTCTCTAATTAAAAATATCACTAATTTCTGAATCAGGCTGGCAGGCAGACACTGGAATACGTTTCTGAGTAACAGAGTGAGAGCCTTGTTGCTTCCTTTGTGGGAAGCAAAACAATGACAAGGAACGTAAAAGAACAACCGTTTCCCATACTTTTAAAATAACGGTTCTGTTCCGAAACAGTATAGATCTCTTTCGTTCCTGGTTCTGATTCTGTTCCTTCAAAAATTGCCTTATTTTCAAGTTTTGGGTTCTGTTCCCTCAAACTTTATTTTGTAACATTCTGCTATTCATATGAGTAAAGATAAAATTCCCAGACGTGGATAAATTATTTGCTTAGATTACAAAGGTAGGAAACCCTGGTCCTGGAGTGGTGCAGGTACTTTTCAATCCGTAGCATAGAAAATTTGCGTCGCAGCGCAATTGACATTGAAAGTTAATGTTACCGATTTTGTGAAGACTGCGTTCACAATAAACACTGCATACGTCGGCTCAATCGTAAAATTACCCTATGTTCTTCTCATTAGTTGGTATTCAGACTTACCTTATGCAGGTGCATAACGTGCTCTGTAGGTGTGGCTCCCTTGCGCATACTGAATAAATGTAATTCAACCGCTAAAAACCCTCCCACTTTTCATGCAATAGGGTTTTCAGTACATTTATGTTAAGCCATCTGTTTAAATACAGTGTACCTTTTAATTCGAATTTAGTCAACAGATTCACTAGAATATGCCAGAATGGGTTCAGAATATTAAGGATCAATGAAAAAAGCCAAATATATGCATATTCGTCTCTCTTTCAACACCAAATGGTAAGTACAAAGTAGATAATTTAGAGTTAGGAAAGTATTTATGAATCATAAAAAAATGATTTGGAGGGCCTTTACACGTGAAATATATTGATGAATAAAAAATACAGTGGTTTGATTCATGCTGAAAGTTGCCAAAATATGGCATTTATTGTTCAATCCATGAAATATTGGAAGGTGTTCTTGAACAATAGTTTACTCTAATCCCCACTAATCATGGAACTGTAATTACAACGGTCCAGTTGTTGTGAACCGAACGGCAGGCTCCAGGTTAAAAATGCTAAGTGTGGTCTGAGTTTCATTGTCACGCCCTGATCTGTTTCACCTGTCCTTGTGCTTGTCTCCTTCCTCCCAGGTGTCACCCATCTTCCCCATTATCCCCTTGGTACTTATACCTGTGTTCTCTGTTTGTCTGTTGCCAGTTCATCTTGTTTGTCAGTCAACCTGCGTTTTGTCTCGGCGCCTGCTTTTCCCCCAGTCTCTCTTATTTTTGCTCTCCTGGTTTTGACCCTTGCCTGCCTGACCGCTCTGCCTTCCCTTGACCCTGAGCCTGCCGTCCTATACCTTTGCCCCTACTCTGGATTACCGACCTCTGCCTGACCTGACCCTGAGTCTGTCTGCCGTCCTGTTCCTTTGTCCCACTACTCTGGATTATCGACCCCTGCTGCCTTGACTTGTTGTTTGCCTGCTCCTGTTGCTGTAATAAGCATTGTTACTTCAACACAGTCTGCATTTGGGTCTTACCTAAACCTGATATACATAATGATTCAAATAGGCTACATGTCCCAAATTATTGTACAACAGCCTAATATGATCCTCAGGAACAACTATACGGACGTCACAAAGGAAAGAAAGGTAAATGGAATGGATTGATGCAAAATGAGGCTACAAATTGAAGGAAACTAACACTAAAGTGACAGTTATAAATGTATGTGGGAATTATTGACGGTGGCTATCCATAGTGGCTAATATTTAACATGATAAAAAAAAATGTGAAAAGCCCAGGCATTTAATTAAAACATTCTAGAGCACATAAATCAACTCGGTACATTTGGCGCTACAGAGGCATTCAGTTTGGGACTCCAAATTTCATCCCCACAAATGATGAATTTTAATGTCACATGCACAAGTACAGTGAAAGGCCTTTCTTGCAAGCTACAAACCCAACAAAGCAGTAATCAATATCAATGTAGCACTAAAAAGAACATAAGGTAGAACAAAAACACATCAAATAGAAATAAGATCAAGAGAAAGTAAGAAGCTATGCACCAGGTTAGTTCCAATACCATATTTACAATGTGCAGGGATACTGGAGTGAAAGAGGTAGATATGTGTAGGGGTAAGGTGACTAGGCATCAGGATATATGATACATAGAGTAGCAGCAGCATCAATTCTGATTGTATGTGAGTGTGTGTGCGCATGTCAGTATATAGTGTAGAGTCAGTATAAATGTGTGTGCATGTTATGTGTGTGTGTGCATGTGTAGAGTGTGTAGAGTCCTGTGAGTGTGCATAGAGATAAACATTTAATTAAATAAATAATATAGAATACAAGAGTAAACCCAGTCTGTGTAGAAATTATGTTAGCTATTTAGGGGTCTTATAGATTATGGAAATTATGTTAGCTATTTAGGGGTCTTATGGATTGAGGATAGAAGTTGTTCAGGAGCCTGTTGGTGTCAGACTTGTTGCACTGATACCGCTTGCCGTGCGGAAGCAGAAAGAACAGTCTATTGGGTGGCTGGAGTCCGGGCCTTCCTTTGATGTAGAGGTTGCGCCTTCTTCCCGACTGTGCATGTGGGAGTGGGCCATTTTAAGTCCTTTGTGATTTGGACACTGAGGAACTTCACTGTGGAAAAGGGGCCGAAATATATGTCATGTTGATATGATTTTCATTTTTCCCTCCACATTCATCTCCAGCAATCATAAGGAACAATCATCTAAAACAATTGCTATTTGTATTTACAGTCCCCTTCAAACGGATTACTCATTTACCTAGCTCTTATCAATTTATACATGATATAGTGCATGGAGAATGATGTTATTTAAATTGGGAATAGGAGATGTTTTTCAGGCGCTCAATCGTATTCATGGTTTCTTCACATGTAAAGGTGGTGAAATCATGGAAATCATGGTCAGAATACAGTGTATTTGGAGAAACACCTCTGCCACACCTCCATTCTTGTGATCTCCACCACAAACATATAGCTGGTTGGCAAATGCGTTTTCAATTGCTTAAGTTCAAGGTCAGAGTAAGGGTAAAGAGAAAAGTGCATAAAAAGGGAATGTGTGTTATTCAGTTTCTGGGAATTCAGACTGGAGTTATGCTCGCTTAAATGGAACTACAATCAGTGGAGTGAACCTTAAAATAGCCATCACACGCTAAATAACCCCAAAGAACTACAATCCCCATATGGCATTGGATAAAAGTAGTATCGAACTGAGTGAAGCTGAGCAGGTGTGTATCAAATATATTATCCACACCTACTCAGTTTTATTCTATTTCTATCAATAAAAAGACCCAACGCAACATGCGAGCAAGCTGACGAATGAATTGAAGTCTGCTGATGAATGGCTCGATTATCAATCTTCTATCATTAGTCACTAGATGAAGCAATTTGTCTTGGACTTGACAGCTTCCATTTTCTCCCAGCGTAAACTTAATCGAGGCAATTGTCTTTTGAGTCTCTTGATAAATTCCCTTACTCAAAAGGAAAAACACAGAAATGATTGCGCTACTGTATAGTTTCTATATTATTTTTTATTTTTTTTTATCTCAAAGATAATTTGAACATCTGTCACTCTTCCTGAAGACACAGTACTACTGATTGGACTTCTGTCACTCTCTCTGAAGACAAATTGCTACTGGTTGGACTTCTGTCACTCTTCCTGAAGACAAAGTACTACTGGTTGGACTTCTGTCACTCTCCCTGAAGACACAGTACTACTGGTTGGACTTCTGTCACTCTCCCTGAAGACACAGTACTACTGGTTGGACTTCTGTCACTCTCCCTGAAGACAAAGTACTACTGGTTGGACTTCTGTCACTCTTCCCAAAGACAAAGTACTACTGGTTGGACTTCTGTCACTCTTCCTGAAGACAAAGTACTACTGGTTGGACTTCTGTCACTCTCCCTGAAGACAAAGTGCTACTGGTTGTGGCTATGTGTGTTATTGGAGCTGCACTGCAGTGTACTGAACAGTATATAGAGTTAGAGTATAATATTTAATGAGTATACCAAACATTAGGAACACCTTCCTAATATTGAGTTGCACCCCCTTTTGCCCTCAGAACAGCCTCAACTCATCAGGGCATGGACACTACAATGTGTTGAAAGCATTCCATAGGGATGCTGACCCGTGTTGACTCCAATGCTTCCCACAGTTTTGTCAAGTTGGCTGGATGTCCTTTGGGTGGTGGCCCATTCTTGATACACACAGGAAACTGTTAAGCATGAAAAACCCAGCAGCATTGCAGTTCTTGCCAATAACCGGTGCGCCTGGCACCCACGACCATACCCTGTTAAAAAGCACTTACATCTTTTGTCTTGCCCATTCACCCTCTGAATGGCACACAATCCATGTCTCAATTGTCTCCAGGCTTAAAAATCATTCTTTAACCTGTCTCCTCCCCTTCATCTCCCCTTCTTTAACCTGTCTCCTCCCCTTCATCAATAATGTCTCATAGCTTTCACCTGGATTCACCCGGTCAATCTATAGCTGTGTTTTAATATCCATACCAACATACTGTATACTACATACTTAATGAGTATGTATCCGTTCAGCTGAGCGTACTAGTGCTTTGCCTGTCTACCGGAAGTTAATGCTGTTTCTTTGCAACCTCTTGCTAGCATAACAAATGACTAGCTAGACATTTTATGATTTTGGGTGTGTTCACAGCTTATGTCATGTAAAGAGCAGGTGTTCCTAATGTTTTGTACACTCAGTGTATATTATAGAGCATCACAGCTAATATGTACTTGACAAAACTTCCTCACTATCCTCAAGGCTTCTTTGTAAACATGGAATTGTGAGAAAATCAAATATCAATGTTTTTAAATATTTTATTTATTAAAGCTTACATCATATCATTTAACTTTCATTCTTACTCTCTATCCTCAATATTTTGGTAAACAGACTAGTGGTTAGAGTGTTGGACTAGTAACCAAAAGGTTGCAAGTTCAAATTCCTGAGTTGACAAGGTACACATCTGTCGTTCTGCCCCTGAACAGGCAATTAACCCACTGTTCCTAGGCTGTCATTGAAAATAAGAATTTGTTCTTAACTGATTTGCTTAGTTAAATAAATAAAAATAATCACACAATATTGTTACATTACTATTCAATCCTTCCACCACCCCTTAAGTGTCATCGTTTAGATATGAATGAGACAGGTTCTTTTCCCATCATTTCCCTCCATTGTCACTGAAAGTACCAAACCTATAGTTTTCCTGTCAAAGGCTTCAGAGAGGGACAGAGGACACACACCCACACACAGTGTGTGACCAGACCGAGAAAATACCGGGTCTTCTGCATGAGCAGGAAACATTGCATAACGTCCTCCTCGTGGCAGGTGCATCACGACACTCCCTTGTTTTGAAAAAGTGAAAGATGGAGCGAGAGAGAGAAGAGGATGGACAGATGAAGAAAAGAGAGGATATTTCCATATCCCTGTCAGATGGCTCCAGAGAGGTAGGCTAAGATGGGCTGCATCATTCCACTACGTGCTTTCTTACCAGGGAAGTTTTTACCCCCTCTTTTTGGGTCTTCCCTGGCTTTAATGAAATCTGTGGTTCCTGAGAATAACGTGAGTGGGGGGAATGGGATGAATATTTCAAGCCACTCCTAAGGACAGAACATTGGCGTGTTGCACTGACACTGGCAGCTGTCCCTGTTCTGTAAGGCTTCCTGGCTGTCCTTCTGTGCTGTAGGACTCTCCTTCTCCTCTAGCACGGAATAAAGTTAGGAACACGCGCATGAACCAGCAGCCCAGTTAAACCTTTTACCACAGTTGCATGCAAACGATGTACGTTGCATTCCCTGGTGGAATGCAACTCAACGGCCCCCTCTCCATGTCCAGGACCACTCTTCCCCGTCCCTGTGTGTATGTCTGTGTGAGCACAAACCAATAACGATATTGAACACCCAGATTCTAATGATATCCCTGATCACTCAGCGGGGTATCCCTACGCGCCACTGGCCGTCTCACTCCTCTAGCTCCATCTCCTTCCGCCAGCCTGCCTGGCTGTTTTAGTAGTGGGTCCTTAGCAACTGTGGCTAAGGACCCACTACTTTACACACCCAGCATGCTGTGAAATTCAATTAAGTCTCAGCACGGAACATTTGCATTTGGGGAAATAAGATGGGAAGACGTGAGAGGGAGTGAGGGGAATACCTCTGTCCTTTAGTTATGATTTGCTAGAATCAGAATTAGACTGGGCGTGAAGATGCAGAGTAAATGTTTTGTGGCTAGATGTGTTCAATGTGGTTTATTTCAGGGGAAAGTTAAAGGGGTGGTGAGAGGAGAGGGTAGAGGAGAGCGGACAGGGAGAAGAGAGGGGAGCGGAGGAGAGGAGAGGCCAAATCAATAGGAGTATAAAACACCTGCTGCATTTCATCTCCTGGATTCCAGATGGATACAAATGCAGAACCAGCGGTGCCTTCATAATGAAATCTGAAAAGTAAAAACAACACAAAGGAATAGGGATAAGTGATGAATATGTGGTGTCGAGGGCTCAAGGCAGCACATCCATTCTGAGGAAGAGAAGCTTCAAAACAACATCATTATATCACATTTAGATACGTTATCCTGTAAGAGTTCCATCTCATCTAGGCCATATTTATCCAGCATTATGATGAGTCACCAGTGGGACTAAAAGCTATTCTCTGTCCTCAACTCGCAAAGTCTGTGAGGGTATTGATAATTATAGTTGATGAATGGCTCTCTGAAATTGGAAGCGTAAAGACCTTGTTTTAAATTATTCATTAGACTCTACCTGGCTATGCAAAATGTTACAGGTGATATCTCATTTTGCTCCACATTGAGCTGTGGTTGACGATTGAGGGCTGGTTTCCCAGACACAGATGAAGCCTATTCCTGGACTGAAAAACTATTTCTATGGAGATTCTCCATTGAGCATGTTTTTTTAGTGCAGATCTAATCTGTGTCTGGGAAACAGCCCTGTATGTCTGTCAGAAGACTGATCCTTACAGAGCGGTGGCATAGAGCGAGGGGTTGGAACTCTAATGGCTCGTGGAGCTATGATCTAATAGTATAATTCCTCAGAGTCTGCTGGCAATATGCACAACTAACCACACTGGGCAAACAGTAAGCGATGCAACACACAAGGAATGTTTCTGTGCTCAGCCTCAGAAATCGATCCCTCTTCTCTTGCTGTCGGCGTTCTCTCCTTCTCCGTTTTTTCCCCCTTCTCTTTCTCTCTTCTTTTCTCCGTTCCTCTGTATTCTCCTCCTCCTCTCTCCACATTATTGGAAGACCAAGTGTGTGCTTACTGTTCCATCTCTCCCTTGGGATCCCAAAGATTCTATTTCTACCCACCGTCATGCCATCGTACGTTGAGTTCATCTCCTCCTGAGGAAAACTACAACTAACTTTACTTCAGTGTGAGTGGATTTCTTCCCCATTCTTTTCCACTCCTTCCTCTACCTCTTCCCCCCTCCTCTTTCTGTCTCTTATCTATGTTCCTCATGCTCAACCTAAGAAAAGTATCCCATCATCCGAGGAACCATCCTGGCTTGTCCCAATGCAATTACAAGGCCTGTTGTTTCATACCCTCCACTAGACCGCTGCACACCACTCTCCTCCCCTCAACCAGCCAGTGGCCGGTGCACTGTAGACACACACAAGGTTATTATTTCCCACTCTCCACTAGACCGCTACACATCACCCCCCCCCCCCCACCCACCCCCCCACCACAAAACAACATCCACACAAGCAGATGGCTTCTCGCTCGTAGGCGATACCTTTCTCTGAGATAACAGTGAAAATGTACACTTGTATACTGGAAAGAAATGGTCCAAATAACTTCCCAAAGATTTAGTTGATTTTGTAGTTTCTTGAGCTAAGACCCTGAAACTCTATGAACAAATGAAAAGTCCTTATTGGTCTGTTGAGCAGTGGCCTCAGTAGGAAATGACATTGGACTGGTAATGGGAAGGAAAGAAAATGATATTATCTGCCCTGACCATTTCAGTAGAGGAAAAGCATCATTACAACATGATGTGACATTTCATTCACTTGCAAGCAAACACACCACACACACAATCATTTGGTTAGTAGCAGATATTTACAGAATCTCTCTCACCTGCAGTTCAGAGTCATTCCAAACATGGCTGCACATCCAGATCAACTCCATCTCACATGACACCGCACATTCTCTGTAATTGGTCAACACCACGGGCGTGGCTCTCGCTTCATCCAATCAGGAAATTCATGGCTAGAGGTTTAGGGGGAAAGAGTCACATTCCATCAAATATTGTCAAGAGAAACTGAGGGAGTGTGAGAGCGAGAGAGAGAACGTGAAGGTATGGAAATGGAGAAGCCAGTGGAGTTGATGGCAGACCGATGCATTACTCTGCCTGCTTTGCCCTAGAGCAGACTTTCCCACCCTATGGGGTGCACATATTGGTTTTTCTAGCACTACACAGCTGATTTAAATAATCAACTAATCATCAAGCTTTGATGTGTTAGTGTTAGGGCAGAAACCAAAACGTGCACCCCTTGGGGTCCCGAGGACTGAGTTTAGGAAACACTGCCCTAGAGTGATATGCTTTGCAGGCAGTATTGAACCTGTAATGAACCCCATTCCACTCCCCTGTCTCCCACTCCTCTATCCGCATAATCCCTCCTTCCTTCTCTCCCTCGACAGAGAGAGAGATAGAGAGGGGGCAGAGGGAGGGAGGAAGAGAGAGAGAGAGGGGAGGGGTGGAGGGAGATAGAGAGGGGGCAGAGGGAGGGAGAGAGAGAGAGAGAGAGAGCTTTTATTATTGATGATTTTATATGTTGTTGTTTCGTCCAAGAACTGCGTCTAACCAGTTGGTAGAATTTGAGAGTTTTGGCAATTTTCGCCTCTCACGGAGTCATGCCAAGGAATCATGCCAATAAAGCAAATGGCTAACATGAATTTAAAACTAAGTGGGCAAGAGAGCAAGAGAACGAGATAATGAAAGAGAAAGAGAGAGAGGTAGTTTGGAGAGCAAAATAGGAACAGAGAGTAAGAGTGAGAGACAAGGGAAGCGAGGGAGAAAAGAGAGAGAGAGAGAATGCAGGTGTGAGTCAGGCAGACTAAGTTAGTGGAGGAGGTAGAGAGGTGGATGGGGAGGTCAGCTGTTTCATCATTAGCAACTGCCTCTGCTGCAGTGGCTTCCTTTCCTCTCTCCTTCAGAGCTCCTCTGAACAGCAGACTGGGTCTCCCTCTCCCTCTCTCTCCATCCATCTCTCTCTTTCTCACTCTCCCCCTCTCTATCTTTCAAACCCAGACATGGGGAACAGACAGTATTTGCTAGCTGACAAGGGATTCTCATTCGTTCCCTTCCCTTCCCCGTTCGGCTCTCAGCTACTTCCTCGCTTTTTCTCTCTCACACCTTCTGTCTTTCCTACATCCAAACATATCCCTCGGGTAGTGCTCAGTATGCAGTATAGGATACGCTCCCTCTACCTCTCCCGTTCTCTCTCTCTCTCTCTCTCTCTCCAAATGTCCCTTGTATCTCGGTCTCTAGTATACCCACATGATTAAACTATCTGTTATTGGCTATAAGGTGTTGTTGTTGTTCTTCCACCTGGTTGTGATGAGGCCACACATTTCACTAGTCCACACACAGGCACTTTTCATCTGTGAATCAATTCCCCCCTCAGCAATCGATATTCCGAGGAATTGCTAATGCTGACATATCACACATTTCTATACATAAACAACTGCTTAACCTTTCCAGCTAAGAAGATAGTCAGGCTGTGTCCCAAATTACACTATATTCCCCTATGGGCCCTGGCCAAAAGTAGTGCACTATAAAGGGAAAAAGGTGCGATTTGGGACACCACCCTCAGCAAATGCAGGAGGCATACTACAGTCAAGTGATTGATAACAAGGTAATAATTGGACCAACTTTGGGTTTAATGGAAATATTTGCCATGCTATAAAGCATTCGGACGGAACAGAATGAAATGGAGTAGAAATGAATGCTGGTTCCAACACACAAAAATGACTTGATTTAGTTGATGCCTATATAGCTCAGTCCTCAAGCTAGCACAACTCAATCCCCTCACTTTGTGATTTAGTTATATCGTTTAAACATACGCAGTCATATTGGAATAAATATTTGCAAGGTATTTTTATTCAAACATTATCCGTCACTCCAAGGGATTGGGAATGTGTCCACGATTTGTCATTGTATTGATGAGCAGCTAGAAAATATTTGTGTATATCAGTATTTCAACTCATATAGCTAGTTAGGTAGTTAGCTGTGTATTCTTTACAAACACCTTAGCGACAAAACACAAACAGCCATTTCATCTCCATTTTCAACACCCTAGACAAACAGTCTGCCAATACGAACACCCACTCACCTACAGCCTAACGAATCAAACATAATGGCACCAATAAAAATAATCCTGTACTCAGCAATGCAAAAGATGCTATATCATGTTGTTATGACCGTTTGTATTTATCACAGCCATATACAGCTGCCATATCCTTTATTGACATGGCCTCCCATTCCAAACGTGTGACTCAAATCAAATCAAATTTATTTGTCACATACACATGGTTAGCAGATGTTAATGCGAGTGTAGCGAAATGCTTGTGCTTCTAGTTCCGACAATGCAGTAATAACCAACAAGTAATCTAACTAACAATTCCAAAACTACTGTCTTGTACACAGTGTGAGGGGATAAAGAATATGTACATAAGGATATATGAATGAGTGATGGTACAGAGCAGCATAGGCAGATACAGTAGATTGTATCGAGTACAGTGCCCCTGGTCAACAATACTGTGATTGTGAACCATGTCATGTTCAGGTTTCACTGGAGCCTCCAGGCCTCTTTGTCTTCCAATAAAGCTGGATGTAGCAGGGGATAAAGCTGGATGGCCATAGAGCTATACATTATCTCTGTCACTGTATTACATCTGGCCATAGAGCTATACATTATCTCTCTGTCACTGTATCACATCTGGCCATAGATGTCACGTCCTGAACTTAGTTCCTTTTTTATGTCTCTGTTTTAGTTTGGTCAGGGCGTGAGTTGGGGTGGGCATTCTATGTTGTGTATTCTAGGTTTTGTATTTCTGTGTTTGGCCTGGTATGCACCAGATCTCCAGTGCTCACCCACAGCCCGGTTCAACCTGTGCCTGCACTCTGGAGGGTCCGGGCTAAAGTGGTCATCCAGCCTGGAGGAGTGGTGCCAAGGCTGAGCACCAGAGCTCCAGTGCTCCCTCACAGCCCGGTCCATCTGGTGCCTCCTCCATGCACCAGGCCTCCTGTAGGTCTCCCCAGCCTGGTGGGTCCTGTGGCAGCCCCACTCACCAGGCTGTCTCTCCGTCTCCTTCCTCCAGGTTCTCCCATCTGTACGGAGCTGCCAGAGCCGCCCGTCTGTCAGGAGCTGCCGGAGCCGCCCGTCTGTCAGGAGCTGCCGGAGCCGCCCTTCTGTCAGGAGCTGCCGGAGCCGCCCTTCTGTCAGGAGCTGCCGGAGCCGCCCTTCTGTCAGGAGCTGCCGGAGCCGCCCGTCTGTCAGGAGCTGCCGGAGCCGCCCGTCTGTCAGGCGCTGCCGGAGTCTCCCGTCTATTCGGGGCCCGCTGCAATGGTCCCCAGTCCGAGGTCGGCGGCGAGGGTCGCCGCTTCAAAGGTGCCACTTAAGTGGACCAAGACTATGGTGGAGTGGGGTCCACGTCCCGCGCCAGAGCCGCCACCGCGGACAGATGCCCACCCAGTCCCTCCCCTATGGGTTTAGGTTTTGCGGCAGGAGTCAGCACCTTTGGGGGGGGGGGGGGGGTACTGTCACGTCCTGACCTTAGTTCCTTTTTTATGTCTGTTTTAGTTTGGTCAGGGCGTGAGTTGGGGTGGGCATTCTAAGTTGTGTATTCTATGTTTTGTATTTCTGTGTTTGGCCTGGTATGGTTCCCAATCGGAGGCAGCTGTCGATCGTTGTCTCTGATTGAGAACCATACTTAGGCAGCTTGTTTTCACACTATGGGTTGTGGGTAGTTGTTTTCCATTTCTGTGTTTGCACCATACGGGACTGTTTCGATTTTCATTTCTTTCCTGCACTTTGTTCTTTTGGTATTTTCTCGTGTTCTGAGTTATTAAAGTTATCATGGACACGTACCACGCTGCATTTTGGTCTGATCCTTCTTATTCCTCATCAGAAGAGGAAGACAATCGTTACAATAGAGCTTTACATCATCTCTCTGTCACTGTATCACATCTGGCCATAGAGCTATACATGATCTCTGTCACTGTATTGCATCTGGCCATAGAGCTATACATTATCTCTGTCACTGTATTATATCTGAGCATTGAAAGGTCAGGGGAAGGTCAAAATACACGTTGTGTTGGGCAGTGAGTTACTCTTTTTAAAATATCCTGTTCCTTTTCTTGCTAAACTAAGAACAGTTAACAAAATATGTTTAAAAAAAAACAAGAATCTTTTGCATTGAATGTATGTTCTTCAATGTGCCTTACAGAGAGTATGTGACTCCAGCAGTGGTGGTGTTTTATGAGCTACATCACTAGGCTCCCTAGTCCACTATCTCCTCTCATCTAAACAACCACTCCATCAAGCCCTGCTCCACTACTGTAGTTGTGCTAGCCTCCGAAATCTCCACCAGGCCATTTCAGACAGGATTTTCAGAACAAACAGCTTGAGTGTCGCCGATCTGATCTGCAATGCAATGATAATGGGATTCAGGAAACTGAATAGACACTAATTCCATCTTAATAACACTCTCATTGGCTGAGGGCCCAAATAGCGAAGGGCTTTTTGAGTTCCACCGCCTCCTTTAAACACAACACTCAAGAGGCTGCTCTCTAATAACTTATTCCCCTCTCAGAGATGAGACCGGAGTGAACAAGCACACACGTGCATCCTCGTACACAAGCACAAACACACACAGTGAGATGAGACCAGAGATCATACAGTTGCCACTGGCCCGTCTACTCTGTTGTCTTTGTTTATGGAAGGAAGGGGTGGCTTCCACATTAATGTAGAAGTGTTTAGAAAAATATTTTATTCTGATTTACAATAAAAGTGACTCCAAAAAGACACAATACATTATTTACCATTAATTTCTACTGGGCACAAAATATTCTGAAATGCAACCAAACTGCAAATGCATGCAAACAAGTTTGTACAGTCACAAGCTTGATGTTGTCAATTTGTGCTAAGAATATAGGACAAAATACTACACATTTGAATACTTTATTTTTAAGAATCTTTAGGGGTGTCAATAATTTTGACCCCTACCCTTTGAGAAAAACAAGTATTACTTGTTAAACCAAATCTTTCTCTGAGCAAATTAATTAGTACAAGACAATTCCCCAAAAATGTTTGCATACAATATAGCTCAGCATTTGAATTATTTATTTTATACAGTCATTATTGCTCATCTTTTTTCAAGGGTGTCAATCATTTCAGACCCCACTGTATATAACAGTCAAGCAGTGACTCTTATGCAACAGGTATCTTATTCACTGATTACATCTACAGTACACACCCTTTGACCCCCCTCATCAGTCCAACAGCCCTACCCACAGAGGTCAATTCAACATCAGTTCCATGTTGGTTCAAAGTCCTTTCATTGAAATGACGTGGAAACAGCATGGATTCAACCAGTGTGTACCCATTGGGAAGTCACTCCACACCATGTCAATTAGACAATCCATGGACTCCATTGGCTAATTAGCCTTAGTGTTGGGAAGCACACAGGTGTGAAAGAGAGATAGGAAGAAGTCCAAATGCCCTCCAAACATTAGTTTACTTTATACTCCAAATAGTTTGGTTTGTTTTGAAGCTGAATGTACGCTTTCAAGCACATTCAAAGAAATCGTCTTGCACTTCTTAATCCTCCATTTTAAGTTTATAGTGACCTGGAACTGCTTTCAAGAAGAAACAAATGTGCCTTGGAGAGATTTTTAATTTTTTTTTAAATGCTTTTATATCTAGCCTATTTATTCCAATTGTCTTGTATTCTTGTTGTTTACCCGCCTGAGATAAAAAGAACATTAGACTCAACGATCCAGTTCAATTCTCTCTAGATTTTACCCTCCCAAAAGAGACATTTCAACTGGAATTTCAAGTCCAGCAGAGACCAACTCAGGCTATTGAACTAGATTGCTTATTGAAGCTGGAGCACTTTGATGTTTCTAATTTGATGTCACAGGGAAATGTCTTTTTCATGTCCAAGCCACACGTTTTTGGTTCTCTGAGAACGATGAGCGATGGTTTCAAAAGTTATTCATCAATTCATCAGCCCTTATTGAAGTCGCCCGTAGGCAGCTGAGGCTGAAATAATAAACTATGTGGTCAAAGAAGGGTTTTTCTAATCAGTTGAGATTGTGTGAAGGTGACAGAGTTTTCATAAGACTAAAAGAATGTCAAAGAATGTCTACCCAGCTTTGCTAAAGTAGTTGTTTAGAACTATGCACCTAACAGTTTAAACGTGTCCACTGATGCATGTATTTAAATATGAAAAACACACTGAAAATTGTCTGTAGGGCTCAATGGAAAACCAACCCCCCCCTTCTTGCTCAGCAGGGAAAACCATTAAGCGTCTATCCTGAAAAAACAGTCTCCATCTCTCAGGGGACCTGGATTCGAATGCGAGCCAGAGTTTTCTTTTACTTTACCTCTGCTGTCGGAGGCTGAGCAGCTGAGACACTAGGCTTTGTGATGTATAGTGTGTTCCCTTCCCACAGAAGACAATTATCTGTGCATCACCTTCACTTTTAGAGGATACGCTTTAGCGGTTCGTTGAGGAGAGGCCTTAGGCTCCTGCTACGAGAAAGAGAGAGACAGAGAGAGAGAGGCAATAGAGAGGGGGGTCAATGCAGAGATTAATGAGAGAGGCTCTGGTCATGAATGAACTCATTGGCTGTTTCAACAGGTATTTTCCAGTGTGTCTTTGAACTGGGGCAGTAGGTAACCTGGGTGGGAATCTGGGCCCGTATCGCTGGTGTAAGAAATCTGGGCTTTTAGTTCATAGGGGATAGAAATAGAGCCTTATGTTACCTGGAGGTGTAACAGGATTGTGCAGTATGTACAGGATGTCAACTCAAACATAACATCACATTGAATACATTGTGTACAGTTCTTTCTAACAAGTCACAGTACAGTGTAGCACCACCTCCACCAACAGCAGGAGAAGTGATGAACAGGTGAAGACAGACAGGTGGGATCAAAGCCTCGGCAGCTGGTGGTCTCGCCCGCTGGAGACGCACGCACACACACACACTGGAGACAGACAGATGGCTCATCATTAATTTAGCCCAATACACACTGGACTCAACCCACCTGAGATATTCCATTCCCCTCCCTGCCTGTCTGCCTGTCTTTAAATAGAGTCTTCTCCTGTGGAAACTCCAGGGATCTCTTCCACCATGCGGCTGTGGCCCACACACCGTGCACACTCGACATGGTGTAGATACCACGTCTCATTTTAGAGGGCATGCAGGCACTGAAAGAAATAGGATTGTCAGCGTGAATGTTGGCGGGGTGTTTTTGAATGTTAGTCTAGTAGCCTTCATTAGCAACAGTTGCAGTATTACTATGATCTGTCATGTTGAGAATGAATGATTTACTATCTGATTATTTTCTCTGTGCAGCCAGTAGCACACATCTCAAACTGTTGCATCGCAGACAGTTCGAGTCCCAGAGCACTAATCACATCATAGCCCCATGGTAACACCCTGGCCTCCATCCCCACTCTGCTGTGCGGCCATCATTTCATAATCAACACGTGTGCTGCGCATTATCATCCATTTGGCCCAATGAAGTGCATCGGAGCGGCGGAGCGGGCTACCTCATTGGGTGAAATCTCCTCAATCTCCGCTCTACACCACAGAGTAAGTCGGATTTACCAAAGCTGTCATAATAATGTATTCAGTGTCAGCCACCGCTGGGCTCCTGTCTTGTCGGAGCGTGTTCCAATTCATCAGCCGCTACACAGGATGACTACCGTGGCTGTGAGTGCGTGTGTGGCTGTGGGGTTCCTACCTTCCTCACCATCCCAACAGAGGGAACCCGCAGTGCCGCTCATTGTAATGGCTGGATTGGAATAGATGGAACGGTATCAAACACATCAAACACATGGAAACCACATTTGACCCAGGTCCATCGATTCCAGTCCAGCCATTACAATGAGCCCGTCCTCCCATAGCTCCTCCCACCAGCCTCCTCTGTGCACTATGTAGTATGAAGTAATGTATTGGTCATGCATACTAAGTCAGAGTCAGTAACAAGTGCCCTCTGGAGTTCACTGATTGCCTGCTGCGCTTAATGAACCAAAGATAATTACTAGATCACCTCAATCAGGTGACATAGGGGAAGAGAGAGAGAGAGAGAGAGAGAGAGAGATGGTCAGAGAAAGACAAAAACAATAGGAGGAGAGAAGGAGGCCCCAGCAGCAAATAAACTAGTTGAGCCCCAGCAGCTCAACTAGGTTCCCCACAGACACCTGTAGAGCCATTGATTGGGTCAGAAGATGTGACTGCTCACAGCCAGGTGGATAGCTCCCTGCTCCCAGGAGCACCACAGCCAGGTGGATAGCTCCCTGCTCCCAGAAGCATCACAGACAGGTGGATAGCTCCCTGCTCCCAGAAGCATCACAGACAGGTGGATAGCTCCCTGCTCCCAGGAGCACCACAGCCAGGTGGATAGCTCCCTGCTCCCAGAAGCATCACAGCCAGGTGGATAGCTCCCTGCTCCCAGAAGCATCACAGACAGGTGGATAGCTCCCTGCTCCCAGAAACATCACAGCCAGGTGGATAGCTCCCTGCTCCCAGAAGCATCACAGCCAGGTGGATAGCTCCCTGCTCCCAGAAGCATCACAGACAGGTGGATAGCTCCCTGCTCCCAGAAGCATCACAGCCAGGTGGATAGCTCCCTGCTCCCAGAAGCACCACAGACAGGTGGATAGCTCCCTGCTCCCAGAAGCACCACAGACAGGTGGATATCTCCCTGCTCCCAGAAGCACCACAGACAGGTGGATAGCTCCCTGCTCCCAGAAGCACCACAGACAGGTGGATAGCTCCCTGCTCCTAGAAGCACCACAGACAGGTGGATAGCTCCCTGCTCCTAGAAGCACCACAGACAGGTGGATAGCTCCCTGCTACCAAAAGCACCACGGACAGCTCGGAATAGGGAACATTTCATCATCACCGTACCTCGTTCCAATGACTCCAGCCACCGGCCAATTAGAAGCCATCATGGGCTGGGAGTCCAGGACCCAAGGCAGGTAGATGAGATTCTACCGTGTTGTATGTAGATGGCTGGGTTGGAATATGTTTTACACTGTAAAGTCATTTACATACTCTACCGTATGATCTCATCTAACTATGTTTTAGATTGTAAAGTCAGGCCAAACATTGTTAAGTTTGAAGGCAAGAGATGGGAAGAATAAAATATACTGTGGTCAATGTTTCAAAATGGGCAAACCCCCCCTCATCAACCAAGTAATAAAAAACTAAATACCAAACAAAACAGATTCCCATAGTCATAAAAGAGCCTGAATAAACTGTCTGTGCCGGTACCATTTTCCTGTTCCTTAATAGTTTATATTTATTGTCTGAATAAATGGACCGTAACATTAAACAAAACTGGACTGGACAAGGCGAATGTCAAAGCGAGTGGACAAACTCTCTCCCTCGTGTCCTGACCTTTTAGCATTCTACACACAGCCATTCACAGTCTACAACTCTAAATGCCACCAAATGTCACCATCAAGGCCCAACATTTAGGGCCGAGCCATGCAGCCAGTGGCATAGATAGATGTAGAACACAGATAACGTAAAGGTTCAGCTTTCATCATTCAGACAGCCCACAAAGGACAGCCCACATAACTACATAAATGACATGAAGACATGAACACAACAAACAAAGACGAAAACTTCAACAATCCCTAACAAAATCCTTTCACAGCCATAATAGAAAGTCAAGAAGTACTCTGAATTGAACTCCACCACAAACGGGCCACTGTTTTAACCAGTGTAGGTGATGTCGAGTGTGATATTGTCAAGCCTAAGGCCACAGTATTGTAGCGTATTCATTCTCAGTCTGGTCATGTCTCCAGTGTTCTTTCTGAGAGGGCCGAGACCTTTGACCTGGGAGACAAAGTTTCTCTACTCTGCAGAACAGCCTGGAGTCTTAAGTGCTAAAGAAACACGGTTTGATTGACGTGCCTTTGTCACTCCATCACTTCTTAGCTTTTTAACCTCGAAACAAGAAAAGAACCCTGTCAGGACCATTGTGGACAGAACCTGAGCGTCGGTATGTAGGGAGGAGTGTTGCTTTCATCAAGAGGACCAGGAGAGAAACAGACTGTCTAAGAGCTGTACAAAAGGCCATAACCTTATCATCCTGTCGGGAACGTTATCACTTTTCTCTCTCCATGGCTTAGTGTCGTGAGGGAAAGGCTCTGAAATGGAAATAAGTCCATGCTCATTGCTTGATCACCTTGTGCTAAATCATGCTCAAAATGGGAGGCTCACTGTCTCAAAACCAATCTAAGAGAAGTTGCGATTGCATGCCTAAATTATATCACTGACTGGAGTGATACAGTACTTAATCAACTATTCCAACACAGACCTGAACCTCAAAATACCAAAGATAAATTGGGTCCAAAATAGTCTGTCATAACAAGACTACTTGATTATGCATTGAAAATCCTCACTTCATGTAACGAATCATTAATATGCATCTATTCATTAGCAATATTAAATTATTGCTCCGAGCTCCTCCGCATGCACAGTCACAAAAATACCCCCCCCCCTCCACCACACATCGTATTAAAACATAAGGAAGCAGACGCATTACTTGAGAGGGAGAATTCAATTGGACCGTGCTCCATCTTCATTTGGTCTGTAATGGTGTAATGGCCTGTATGGAACTGTCTGTATGGAAATCACTTCCTGTTGTAATTATGACAAATTAAGCCAACCTAACACAGCTAACAACACAGCTAACAACCAAACACAGCTAACATCACAGCTAACAGATATTTGAATGGAACACTAGAGAGAAACACATGCAGCCATATGTTTCCCTCCTCTCCTCTCCTCTCCTCTCCTCTCCTCCTCTAGGAACCATCCACAGGGAGAAGTGTAC
This sequence comes from Oncorhynchus clarkii lewisi, assembly GCF_045791955.1. Lineage (NCBI taxonomy): Eukaryota > Metazoa > Chordata > Actinopteri > Salmoniformes > Salmonidae > Oncorhynchus > Oncorhynchus clarkii. Next base: position 11,661,294 of record NC_092165.1, read on the forward strand.
CAACCAAGCCAGCATAATGAAGGGCGGAGAGGTTAACGGGAGAGCAAGCAGTGTTCGTCCCTCCCTCTCTGTTCCCTGGGACTAAGTGCTGATGGGGTCAGGGCCTCCATCTACCAGGGCTTGTTTTAAATTCATCAAATGGGACTGTCACAATCAGAGACAATAATACATCAGGTGCTGTATGTATGGTCACGATGCAGTATACCTATACTGTAAACAGGACCCATAGCATCACTTGCATCATACATGCACAACTGTGAGTCACTTGAATTATGAATAGTTGAATTATGAATCAAGAGTTCATCTTAGGTAGGTGCTTATGACAAAGAAAAAAAAAGTTTTAAGAAATGTTTTTTTTATTTTTTATATCACATTTATATAAGTATTCAGTACTTTTACTCAGTACTTTATTGAAGCACTTTAGGCAGCGATTACAGCCTCGAGTCTTCTTGGATATGAAACTACTAGCTTGGCACACCTGTATTTGGGGAGTTTCTCCCATTCTTCTCTGCAGATCCTTTCAATCTCTGTCAGGTTGGTTGGGGAGTGTCGTTACATAGCTATTTTCAGATCTCTCCAGAGATGTTCAATTGGGTTCAAGTCCAGGCTCTGGCTGGGCAACTCAAGGACACTCCTGGGTTGTCTTGGCTGTGTGCTTAGGGTCGTTGTCGTGTTGGAAAGTGAACCTTCGCCCCAGTCTGAGGTCCTGAGCGCTCTGGAGCAGGTTTTCATCAAGGAGTTCTCTGTACTTTGCTCAGTTCATCTTTCCTTCGATCCTGACTAGTCTCCCAGTCCCTGCTGCTGAAAAACATTGCCACAGCATGATGCTGCCAACACCATGCTTCACTGTAGGGATGGTGCCAGGTTTCTCCAGACGTGACGCTTGGCATAAGAGTTCAATCTTGGTATCATCAGACCAGAGAATCTTGTTTATCATGGTCTGAGAGTCTTTAGGTGCCTTTTGGCAAACTCCAAGCATCCTGTTATGTGCCTTTTACTGAGGAGTGGCTTCCGTCTGGCCACTCTACCATAAAGGCCTGATTGGTGGAGAGCTGCAGAGATGGTTGTCCTTCTCGAACGTTCTCCCATCTCCACAGAGGAATTCTGGAGCTCTGTCAGAGTTCTTGGTCACCTCCCTGACCAAGGCCCTTCTCCCCCGATTGCTCAGTTTGGCCGGGCGGCAAGCTCTAGGTAGAGTCTTGGTGGTTCCAAACTTCTTCCATTTAAGAATAATGGAGGCCACTGGGTTCTTGGAGACCTTCAATGCTGCAGAAATGTTTTGGTACCCAGATCTGTGCTTTGACACAATCCTGTCTCGGAGCTCTACGGACAATTCCTTTGACCTCATGGCTTGGTTATTGCTCTGACATGTACTGTCAACTGTGGGACCTTACAGTGCCTTGCGAAAGTATTCGGCCCCCTTGAACTTTGCGACCTTTTGCCACATTTCAGGCTTCAAACATAAAGATATAAAACTGTATTTTTTTGTGAAGAATCAACAACAAGTGGGACACAATCATGAAGTGGAACGACATTTATTGGATATTTAAAACTTGCTTAACAAATCAAAAACTGAAAAATTGGGCGTGCAAAATTACCAACGACTCCTTACCTTAGCTCACCTTTGATACCACATGTCTCTAGAGATGACTATTTCACTGTGATAGGTCATCAGTCACTGACAATCACCTTTTCTTAACTCTTCTTGAACTGCACTGTTGGTTAAGGGCTTGTAAGTAAGCATTTCATGTTAATGTTGACACTTGTGTTTGGCGCATGTGACAAATACAGTTAGATTTGTATAATGTTTCACACTATTCTGTATACTTCTGGCCCTTCTTTGGACACTGTGTTAACAAACCTCCAGATGAGCTTTAATGCCATACAACACTCCTTCCGTGGCCTCCAACTGCTCTTAAGTGCAAGTAAAACTAAATGCATGCTTTTCAACCGATCGCTGCCCGTACCTGCCCGCCCATCCAGCACTCTGGACGGTTCTGACTTAAAGTATGTGGACAACTACAAATACCTAGGTGTCTGGTTAGACTATAAACTCTCCTTCCAGACTTACATTAAGCATCTCCACTCCAAAAGTAAATCTAGAATCGGCTTCCTATTTCGCAACAAAGCATCCTTCACTCATGCTGCTAAACTTACCCTCGTAAAACTGACTATCCTACCGATCCTTGACTTTGGTGATGTCATTTACAAAATAGCCTCCAACACTCTACTAAGCAAATTGGATGCAGCCTATCACAGTGCCGTTCGTTTTGTCACCAAAGCCCCATATACTTCCCACCACTGCGACCTGTATGCTCTCGTTGCCTGGCCCTCGCTTCATATTCGTCGCCAAACCCACTGGCTCCAGGTCATCTATAAATCTTTGCTAGTTAAAGCCTTGCCTTATCTCAGCTCACTGGTCACCATAGCAGCACCCACCCGTAGTCACGCTCCAGAAGGTATATTTCACTGGTCACCTCCAAAGCCAATTCCTCCCTTGGCCGCCTTTCCTTCCAGTTCTTTGCTGCCAATGACTGGAACGAATTGCGAACATCACTGAAGCTGGAGACTCAAATCTCCCTCACTAACTTTAAGCATCAGCTGTCAGAGCAGCTCACAGATCATTGTACCTATACTTAGCCCATCTGTAAATAGCCCATCCAACTACCTCATCCCCATATTGTTTTTTTTTCTCCATGGCACCTCAGTATCTCTACTTGCACATTCATCTTCTGCACATCTATCACAGTGTTTAATTGCTAAATTGTAATTACTTCTCCACTACGGTCTATTTATTGCCTTACCTCCTTAATCTTACCTCACTTGCACACTCTGTATGTAGAGTGTATGTTAGACTGTATGTTTGTTTATTCCATGTGTAACTGTGTTGTTGTTTGTGTTGCACTGCTTTGCTTTATCTTGGCCAGGTTGCAGTTGTAAATGAGAACTTGCTCTCAACTGGCCTACCTGGTTAAATAAAGGTTACATTTAAAAAATAAAAAACATTGGAGATGTATTTTTCATGAACCCCATTATTACCTTAATTACATTAATAGCTCATCAGTCACCTCTCTGGACATCCAGGTTAACTCCCACACTTTTCAAATGCTCCGGCTTAGCAGCGTCTGTACTTAATAGAGCGTCAGTTTGACATAGAGGACCTACAGGTACGTCACTCCATTGTCCGCTTGAATAAAATACAAAATTGTAGCTAGCGAGAGGGAGATCATGGAGGTTATTTTTAATAGGTGCCTTTTGCAAATGGCTAATTTGCAACTACTGTACCGTCACTAAAACCACCACTTTGGTTTTGAATATCGACGCTCATGATTTGGTGAGAGAGGGTCTGAAGAGGACCCACTCCTCATCGAAGTTGACAAAAGAGTCAGTCATTGAAACCAGACCTTAGTCACTGTTGCCAAGGGTCAGGTTTTCGAGAATATCAGTCACCTTGAAAAATAACAAACCTAGAGTACCTGAAGGGAAATATTAGCCTAGTCCCAGATTAATTTGTGCCGTCTAGCCAGCTTGTACGGTCATTGTTACACCAATTTAGCAAGACAGCACAAACAGATCTGAGACCAGTCTAGGGCAGTACAGCATAAACCCCACTGAAAGATATAAGTAAAATGTTGACAATACAGTAACTAACAGGTACTGTACACCCTTCACTGCCTCTGGTGAGAGCCGTTTGAATCACAAATAACATCATACATTTACAGAGCACAGGGGAAGCCACTGATGCACAATAAAGCCTTGCGACTGAGGATTAAAACCCCTATGCCTCAATTTGCATCTAAATAAATAAAAACGTACCTTGCATGTTAACGTTCAACTGCATCTCAATATGCAAGCCAGCAGATAGGGGAAAATAAACTTGTTTCATGTTGCCTTGGAAACAGTGGTCGTTTTACACATTCATTTTTATGCTATTACACATTTTCTTTCTCTGGGTTTGTTTATGTTTCGTTCAGGGCCTGTGCTACAGTCCTATGTCACTACTGAATATAGATATTTATATTTACATATACAGTGCCTTGCGAAAGTATTCAGCCCCCTTGAACTTTGCGACCTTTTGCCACATTTCAGGCTTCAAACATAAAGATATAAAACTGTATTTTTTTGTGAAGAATCAACAACAAGTGGGACACAATCATGAAGTGGAACGACATTTATTGGATATTTCAAACTTTTTTAACAAATCAAAAACTGAAAAATTGGGCGTGCAAAATTATTCAGCCCCCTTAAGTTAATACTTTGTAGCGTCACCTTTTGCTTCGATTACAGCTGTAAGTCGCTTAAGGTATGTCTCTATCAGTTTTGCACATCGAGAGACTGACATTTTTTCCCATTCCTCCTTGCAAAACAGCTCGAGCTCAGTGAGGTTGGATGGAGATCATTTTTGAACAGCAGTTTTCAGTTCTTTCCACAGATTCTCGATTGGATTCAGGTCTGGACTTTGACTTGGCCATTCTAACACCTGGATATGTTTATTTTTGAACCATTCCATTGTAGATTTTGCTTTATGTTTTGGATCATTGTCTTGTTGGAAGACAAATCTCCGTCCCAGTCTCAGGTCTTTTGCAGACTACATCAGGTTTTCTTCCAGAATGGTCCTGTATTTGGCTCCACCCATCTTCCCATCAATTTTAACCATCTTCCCTGTCCCTGCTGAAGAAAAGCAGGCCCAAACCATGATGCTGCCACCACCATGTTTGACAGTGGGGATGGTGTGTTCAGATGTGTTGCTTTTACGCCAAACATAACGTTTTGCATTGTTGCAAAAAGTTCAATTTTGGTTTCATCTGACCAGAGCACCTTCTTCCACATGTTTGGTGTGTCTCCCAGGTGGCTTGTGGCAAACTTTAAACGAAACTTTTTATGGATATCTTTAAGAAATGGCTTTCTTCTTGCCACTCTTCCATAAAGGCCAGATTTGTGCAATATACGACTGATTGTTGTCCTATGGACAGAGTCTCCCACCTCAGCTGTAGATCTCTGCAGTTCATCCAGAGTGATCATGGGCCTCTTGGCTGCATCTCTGATCAGTCTTCTCCTTGTATGAGCTGAAAGTTTAGAGGGACGGCCAGGTCTTGGTAGATTTGCAGTGGTCTGATACTCCTTCTATTTCAATATTATTGCTTGCACAGTGCTCCTTGGGATGTTTAAAGCTTGGGAAATCTTTTTGTATCCAAATCCGGCTTTAAACTTCTTCACAACAGTATCTCGGACCTGCCTGGTGTGTTCCTTGTTCTTCATGATGCTCTCTGCGCTTTTAACGGACCTCTGAGACTATCACAGTGCAGGTGCATTTATACGGAGACTTGATTACACACAGGTGGATTGTATTTATCATCATTAGTCATTTAGGTCAACATTGGATCATTCAGAGATCCTCACTGAACTTCTGGAGAGAGTTTGCTGCACTGAAAGTAAAGAGGCTGAATAATTTTGCACGCCCAATTTTTCAGTTTTTGATTTGTTAAAAAAGTTTGAAATATCCAATAAATGTCGTTCCACTTCATGATTGTGTCCCACTTGTTGTTGATTCTTCACAAAAAAATACAGTTTTATATCTTTATGTTTGAAGCCTGAAATGTGGCAAAAGGTCGCAAAGTTCAAGGAGGCCGAATACTTTCGCAAGGCACTGTACACTACCGGTCAAAGGTTTTAGAACACCTACTCATTCAATGGTGTTTCTTTATTTTTAATATTTTCTACATTGTAGAATAATAGTGAAGACATCAAAACTATGAAATAACACATATGGAATCAATCCCCCGACCTCAACCAAATTGAGATGATTTGGTATGAGTCGGACCGCAGAGTGAAGGATAAGCAGCCAACAAGTGCTCAGCATATGTGGGAACTCCTTCAAGACTGTCGGAAAAACATTCCAGGTGAAGCTGGTTGAGAGAATGCCAAGAGTGTGCAGAGCTGTCATCAAGGTGAAGGGTGGCTATTTGAAGAATATAAAATATATTTTGATTTGTTGAACCCTTTTTTGGTTACGACATGATGCAACTTTGGTTTTAGAAGTGGGGGAGGGGCAGATTATTATTTATTATCACAGTTGATAGCAACTTCTACAGTTGAAGTCGGAAGTTTACATACATCTTAGCCAAATACATTTAAACTCAGTTTTTCACAATTTCTGACATTTAATCCTAGTAAAAATTGCCTGTCTTAGGTCAGTTAGGATCAACACTTTATTTTAAGAATGTGAAATGTCATAATAATAGCTTATTCAGCTTTCATTTCTTTCATCACATTCCCAGTGGGTCAGAAGTTTACATGCACTCAACAAGTATTTGGTAGCATTTCCTATAAATTGTTTAACTTAGGTCAAACGGGTAGCCTTCCACAAGCTTCCCACAATAAATTGGGTGAATTTTGTCCCATTCCTCCTGACAGAGCTGGTGTGACTGAGTCAGGTTTGTAGACCTCCTTGTCCGCACACGCTTTTTCAGTTCTGCCCACAAATTTTCTATAGGATTGAGGTCAGGGCTTTGTGATGGCCACTCCAATACCTTGACTTTGTTGTCCTTAAGCCATTTTGCCACAACTTTTGAAGTATGCTTGGGGTCATTGTCCATTTGGAAGATCCATTTGCGACCAAGCTTTAACTTCCTGACTGATGTCTTGAGATGTTGCTTCAATATATCCACATAATTGTCCTGCCTCATGATGCCGTCTATTTTGTGAAGTGCACCAGTCCCTCCTGCAGCAAATCACCCCCACACCATGATGCTGCCACCCCCATGCTTCACGGTCTGTATGGTGTTCTTTGGATTGCAGGCATCCCCCTTTTTCCTCCAAACATAATGACGGTCATTATGGCCAAGCAGTTCTATTTTTATTTCATCAGACAAGAGGACATTTCTCCAAAAAGTACAATCTTTGTCCCCATGTGCATTTGCAAACCGTAGTCTGGCTTTTTTTATGGTGGTTTTGGAGCAGTGGCATCTTCCTTGCTGAGCAGCCTTTCAGGTTATGTCAATATAGGACTCATTTTACTGTGGATATAGATACTTTTGTACCTGTTTCCTACAGCATCTTCACAAGGTCCTTTGCTGTTGTTCTGGGATTGATTTGCACTTTTCGCCCCAAAGTACATTCATCTCTAGGAGACAGAACGGTTCTATTTCCTGAGCGGTATGACGGCTGCGTGGTCCCATGGTTTTTATACTTGCGTACTATTGTTTGTACAGATAAAAGTGGTACCTTCAGGCGTTTGGAAATTGCTCCCAAGGATGAACCAGACTTGTGGAGGTCTACAATTTTTTGGGCTGATTTCTTTTGATTTTCCCATGATGTCCAGCAAAGAGGCACTGAGTTTGAAGGTAGGCCTTGATATACATCCACAGGTACACCTCCAATTGACTTAAATGATGTCATCAGAAGCTTCTAAAGCCATGATATCCTTTTCTGGAATTTTCCAGGCTGTTTAAAGGCACAGTCAACTTGGTGCATGTAAACGTCTGACCCACTGGAATTCTGATACAGTGAATTATAAGTGAAATAATCTGTCTGTAAACAATTGTTGGAAAAATGGCTTGTGTCATGCACAAGGTAGATGTCCTAACCGACTTGCCAAAATCATAATTTGTTAACAAGAAATTTGTGGAGTGGTTGAAAAACAAGTTTTAATGACTCCAACCTAAGTGTTTGTAAACATATATATAATTATTTATTTTTTCATTCGGATAAACAATCCAAACAACCTACCAGACCGCTCGGATGGTCCTAAAGCACACCGTTGCCTCCTTTCTTATCACATTCCAATGCTAAGACTGGGGGAGACAAACATTTCAGAATGGGGCCTGACCCCCCCGTCCCCACTGAAAGTTGCACCCCTGGATTCATCCTGTGTTTACTGTCTGTCTTGACTTTATGACCACAGTCTCTAGCACATCCATCTGAGACCACATCATGACTGCATGTCACAGAAAGTCACATTGGACAAAGCGACATCATTGGCTTTGACTGGATTTACCCAACTGTAAATTAAACTTTACTCAGGGAAATGTGAAAGCTGAGACAGGGATTGATATGATTGATATGTATTGCATGTGGATGGGAATCTGGGGAGGTGCTTCTGATAGCATTCACATAACTGGGAGGTGGGGGCACACACACACCTTACCGCCAATCATCAGCCCCCTAACCAAACCACCCAGCAAATGAAACCCAGACTTGATTGATCTCAGAGTAACCTATAGGGTTTACTGTTCTCATAATTGGTGCCCCACAGCAACAATATTGCCTCATAAATAAGAGTGTGCTAGTGATTAAATATTAATGTATAGAAACAAAATACTCTTAAAGGGCAATTCCGCCACTTTTCAACCTCACATTCATTTTCTCCAGCACCAGACGGCATTTCCATGATATGTGGTGAACAAAGATAAGAATAAAGTTCCTAAAATATTATTCTCTGTGACATCACAGGGTAGGATTAAAATCAGTGATTTTTTTAAACGTGCAGAGAGTTGATAGTCAGAGGAGGGTATTTTCTTGATCCCCGCGTCACCGCAAATCTCATAGTGTTTGAAAATGACTTCTTAAAAATGTTTTCACATTTGATGATGTCATCGGGTAGAGCTTTTTTACTTAATATTTTTTACCCAACAAAATGCTGAAGTTTTCACATACTCAGACACTGGTATTGTGCTGGAAATAATGAAAATGAGGTTGAAAAGTGGTGGAATTGCCCTTTAATGAGGAGAGCTTGAGAAAATGCTGCAGGCTCCTCATTCCAATGCCAAGCGACAGCCATTGATTTAAGGTCCATCTCAGCACAGAGGGTACATCTAGATCAGAGGTGAACAATCACTTTGGCTCGAGGGCCACATTGAGATTTCAAAATTCAGCCAAGTGCCAGACCATTTTATTTACGGACCAATTTGTTTGTCAAAAGCAATTTGCGGGCCAGAAAAAGGGCAGTGGGGGAAATTATTATTTTGGGTTAAAAAACATTCCAGGCCACTCTTGAATGCCTAAAACTAGATAGAAAGCATGTAGGAATTATAAAGGACCTATACATTTCCAAATCATTTCCCCCATTCCCTTTTTTTACTCCAACCTCCCGCGGGCCGGATTGAACGGGCTGTGGAGTAGTCCGCGGCCGTGGTTTGCCCACGCCTGATCCAGACTTTCGGTTGCATGGGCAGGCAGGTCCACAGGTCCACAGACGTGCAAATTCACACGCACACAGGCTAATACGACCCCCTCCTTAAAGGTTAATTAGCTGTGTGTGGTAGCTAGCAATACAGGAGACTGGAGACACTGTCAATGGTGTTATTTGTTTGACTATGTTATTGATTAGGCCAGCTTGTTTTCTCACAGCACATTTTGCCTCCAATGCCCACCTCCCATTGCCTGGCAGACAGACACACACGACCAGCCCCTCCAAACAGTAAGCACACTCATGATAGCGAGCAGTGCGTGGCCAGCAAGGGAGCTCAGATCGCCTTTTGATGTCATGCTGCTATGAGAACAGAACACAGCGGACAGCTTGATACTCATGATCATTTACTATACAGAGTTCAACCATTCTGATTCTATACAGAATTCAGCCATCTACACAGTTCTGACTCTATACAGGGTTCAGCCATCTACACAGTTCTGATTATATACAGGGTTCAGCCATCTACACAGTTCTGACTCTATACAGGGTTCAGCCATCTACACAGTTCTGATTCTATACAGGGTTCAGCCATCTACACTGTTCTGATTCTATACAGGGTTCAGCCATCTACACTGTTCTGATTCTATACAGGGTTCAGCCATCTACACTGTTCTGACTCTATACAGGGTTCAGCCATCTACACTGTTCTGATTCTATACAGGGTTCAGCCATCTACACAGTTCTGATTATATACAGGGTTCAGCCATCTACACTGTTCTGACTCTATACAGGGTTCAGCCATCTACACTGTTCTGATTCTATACAGGGTTCAGCCATCTACACTGTTCTGATTCTATACACAGGTTCTGATTATATACAGGGTTCAGCCATCTACACTGTTCTGACTCTATACAGGGTTCAGCCATCTACACTGTTCTGATTCTATACAGGGTTCAGCCATCTACACAGTTCTGATTCTATACAGGGTTCAGCCATCTACACAGTTCTGATTCTATACAGGGTTCAGCCATCTACACAGTTCTGATTCTATACAGGGTTCAGCCATCTACACAGTTCTGATTATATACAGGGTTCAGCCATCTACACTGTTCTGACTCTATACAGGGTTCAGCCATCTACACTGTTCTGATTCTATACAGGGTTCAGCCATCTACACTGTTCTGATTCTATACAGGGTTCAGCCATCTACACTGTTCTGATTCTATACAGGGTTCAGCCATCTACACTGTTCTGACTCTATACAGGGTTCAGCCATCTACACTGTTCTGATTCTATACATTTTTAAATTTAATCCATTTTAGAATACGGCTGTAACGTAACAAAATGTGTAAAAAGTCAAGTGTTCTGAATACTTTCCAAATGCACTGTATACAGAGTTCAGTCATCTTACCAAAGCCTGGTCATAGACTAACATAGTACATGTAAATCCAGGAGACTCACACATTTAGTTAAGGCAATGGTCAGGATGGATGGGTGGGCGTATAATGCGAACGTTTAGCAACCCAAAGGTTGCGATTTCAAATCTCTCATCACAGACAACAGTATTTTAGCTAATTAACAACTTTTAAACAATCTACTTAGCATGTTAGCTAACCCTTCCCCTAACCTTAACACTTTCAACTAACCCTAACTTTAACCTTAACCCTTTAACCTAACTTCTAAACTTAACCCTAACCCCTAGCCTAGCTAACGTTAGCCAGCTAACTAACATTAGCCAACTATCAAAAATTCATAACATATCATAGATTTTGCAAATGTGTAAGATATTGTACGTTTTGGTAATTCGTAACATATAATACATTTAGTACATTTAGTACATCGTAACATATCATATGATATGGGTGATGGACATCCACAAATTAATACATACCATACATATTAATACATAACATATTATACTAAACGGAGAGACACGGATTTACGTACAGAATAATGGAAAATGCTCTGAGACCAGGTTGCTTACCATGCAGAGGTTAGAGCCTAGAACATTGGATCTCTGGGTATGGAGAGGATTCTATCAATATTTGCAGAGTCTATCAAGGCGTGCACTGCAAAGACATACAGTGATCCTAGCCAACATAAAAAAAGTTAATCTTGTTTTAAGAGTTTAGTAACTTCTCCTTTTTGGCTGCATCTCTGATGTTTATGAAAATATATGGCAGTTGTAATGATTTATGTCCTAAATTCTTTGAAATCTTCATAACATTTCACTTTATGAAAAGATGATAGAGCGCCAGTTATCCATAATTCTGCCGTCCATAATTTGTCATAATCAGAAGCACAGTTTTAATGATTTTGTACCTCTAACAGTCATACTAGTCTTTGATGTCTTAAATGCTTAAGTCGAAGCCGCAAAATGGAAAGACAGAGGCTCATATTAAGCTATACTGAATGAAATGTAATGTTCCTACTGATTTAACATCTTTCAAGTTGGCTTGTCTTTTGTCCTATATTTGAGTGATGAACATCCTATGGAGTTTAGGATAATGACTTGTGGATAACTCTGCTCCACGTGAGAACAAACCATATTTTACCAGGTGGAAATAATCCTGGAATCAAAACCACTCTGTCACTGTCAACTGTTTCAGAACTTCATTTCATTACAACCAACTTTATATTTTGTCACACCCTGATCTGTTTCACCTGTCCTTGTTATTGTCTCCACCCCCTCCAGGTGTCACTTGTTTTCCCCAGTGTATTTACTGCCCCTGGGCCAGTGTATGTATCACTGTGTTTCTTGTCTCTCTGTGCCAGTGTATTAATTCCTGTGTTTTTTCTCTGTGCCAGTGTATTTTTATCTGTCTCTGTGTGCCAGTGTATTTATCCCTGAGTTTCCTGTCTCTCTGGGCCAGTGTATTTATCCCTGTGTTTCCTGTCTTTCTGTGCCAGTGTATTTATCCATGTGTTTCCTGTCTCTCTGTGCCAGTGTATTTATCCCTGTATTTCCTGTCTCTCTGTGCCAGTGTATTTATCCCTGTATTTCCTGTCTCTCTGTGCCAGTTCGTCTTGTTTCCCCCAGTGTATTTATCCCTGTGTTTCCTGTCTCACTGTACCAGTGTATTTATCCCTGTGTTTCCTGTCTCTCGGTGCCAGTTTGTCTTGTATGTCCAAGTCAACCAGCGTGGTTTGTCCCATGCGCCTGCCTTCTCTATTCTCTTTTTGCTTGTCCTCCCGGTTTTGACCCTTGCCTGTTTCTGGACTCTGTACCCGCCTGCCTGACCATTCTGCCTGCCTTGACCTCGAGCATGCATGCCACTCTGTACCTCCCGAACTCTGAACTGGTTTTGACCTTTTGCCTGTCCACGACCTTTCTCTTGCCTACTCCTTTTTGGATTAATAAACCTCTAAGACTCCAACCATCTGCCTCCTCTGTCTGCATCTGGGTCTCACCTTGTTCCCTGATATATTTGCCATATCAACTGCAATCAACCTCAGATATACTATAACCATTAGGTGTTGTACATATTAATGTATAATATAATTACAATGTATAATACATATTAATTGGAGAGTAAAGAAACATGATAATTATGCAGGATTGTAATCACTCTCTGATCAACATCATAATGACAAGATTAGTGATATGACATATTAATAACCAGTCTTAAAAAGAACATCTAATCATCTAATTTAGAAAGTGAAATGAGGAGCTGTGGATATAGTCATGTAAAATTCACAATGTGATGAGTGGCTTCCTTATCATGCAAGTTCCACCATGTAGTTTATCATAATCTTTAGAATATGTTAGTAATCAATCAAATTTCCCATTATGATGAGTGAAATATTTGCCATTATCATATCATGTTTTATCATGTTACAGTAGGTGATTTATCATAATATCAAACACCTGTTTAGAATATGTTAGTGATCAATCATCTAGCTCGTCCATGCCATCTACCATGTTCAGTAGTACTCAGATCCAAACGGTTGGAGATCCTATGTGGAATAGTGTGACAGATTACACACCAAGCTGTTCTCTACTGTGGCTTCTCTCCAACAAGTTTTGTACCACAAAAAGCATTGAAATGGTGCAGTGGTCTTTTTTTCCTCAAGGTACATCTTCCTATTCCAAATAAATGGATTCAGCTTGTTTCACTGGTGGAGCAATTTGGCCATATTGATTTTGTATCCATTACAGTCCGTTTCATTACATTAGAAGCCAAATCCAAATCATCTTCCACACACTTTCAGGCAGTCAGCCGAAAAGCCCCCCAAATAATTCTTACCACAACCGCCACTACTACTTAAGGCCACTTAGTTATAAAGTAGCTCTTTGCAGGCAGTAGGCTGTTATTTTATCTTGTTTAGCATCTAGTCCGATGTCGGGGTGCAGTTGTACAACCGCTTAGTCTACAGTGAGTTCTCTTTATCACAGACCTGCGTTTGGGTTTCCACTGCAAACGGCCTTCGCCGCCCTCTTACTTTCTACAGTCAATTTGAGCAACTGGTCTATTTGCAAAAGCTTCTGTCTTCTTAGCGATTCATTCTTCCAATTGAAATGTCTACCTTCGGTCTTCTGACCTCACCTCGAAATAACAAATGACTTGACACTCAATCAATGAACATGAAAATTCGGGGTATAATGTTTTCATTATGGGAGACGGTGGGAGAGTCATTAGACCTACATAGAGAAAAGTAAGACTTTTCAGGGTGTCACAAATGATTTTATTTGTAATTATCTTTTGCAAAACTCACTGACTTTTCAACCGCTCACGGTGCTTTTGTGCAGACATAGGCTAGCACAGCCAGACAGTCTGTACGGGTCAAGTAGAAAAACACCTATGATTTAGTGGCATCACACGACTGTCTTGTTCCACCGTTATTAGGAAAGCATAGTTTGTCCAATGTTTATTAAAGAATTACACAACAATTGAGGTGTCAATCATTTTTTTCCAGTAATAACGCATGGTAGCCATAGGAAACCATATTAGAGTGTAAACACAAGGCACTGAGACCTCACAAGTCAATAATCATCTATGAATTCAATCAATATTGACCTTTGCTGACCCAATGTTACCTTCTGAAAAAAGCACAGTAGCAGGACATGGAACAAGGGACAGTAAACGTACAGAAACAGTCAAGACTTGGGACACACCTACTCATTCAAGGGTTTTTCTTTATTTTGACCATTTTCTATAATTTTCCGGATTGACTGACCTTCATGTCTTAAAATAATGATGGACTGTTGTTTCTCTTTGCTTATTTTAGCCATAATATGGACTTGTTTTTTTTTACCCAATAGGGCTATCTTCTCTAAACCACCCCTACCTTGTCACAGCACAACTTATTGTCTCAAACGCTATCACATCTGCTTCTGCTCCCCCTCTCTGGTGTTCGAGGGCGCTAGTCTGCCCATCATTACGCACACCTGTCACCATCGTTACGTGCACCAGCGCCTTGTCGGACTTACTTGGACTCCATTACGTCATTGATTGCCTCCCCTATATCTGTCACTTCCTCAGTTTCATTCCCGTGTCTACATTGATGTTGTTTTGTTTCTCTTGTCCAGACGCTGTACTTGTTTAGTTTCGTGTCTATTTATTATTAAATCCTCACCCTGTACTTGCTTCCTGTCTTCCAGCGTCTGTAGTTACAAAACCGTTTCAGAATGCAGACACCACAATTGGAAGCATCAGGGAGTTTTTTGCTGGTGACGTTGGGTCTGGGTGCTGCTGCCGGAGCAACCGGGGATGCCTCAGCTGGCTCGTCGGGCTCCCATGCCTCAGCTTGCTCGTGGGGCTCACAAGCATCGGCCGGGCTCGTCGGGCTCGCCCAGGTAGGACCCCAAGTGGCGCCCCTAGAAGGGGGAGGTACTGTCACGTTTGCCCCCGCTCCACCTCTCTGGCGCCAGGCTGCCCATCATTACGCACACCTGTCCCCAACGTTTCGTCCACCATCACTTCATCGGACTCACCTGGACTCTATCACATCATTGATTGCCTCCCCTATATCTGTCACTTCCTCAGTTTCATTCCCGTGTCTACATTGATGTTGTTTTGTTTCTCTTGTCCAGACGCTGTACTTGCTTCCCGTGTTCCAGCGTCTGTAGTGATTTCATATGTGCTGTTTCATAGTTTTGATGTCTTCACTATCACTACAATATAGTCAACATAAAGAAAAACCCTTGAATGAATAGGTGTCCAAACTTTTGACTTGTACTGTATATATTACACATATTCTTGTATCAGACCTGAGGAAGTAATTCATACTTTTCCTTGACATTTCTATAAAGTACTCTTTAGAAATACACAATAAACAACGTACACACTACAGATGTAATATCGTGTGCAGGAGTCATATGTTCTATAATGGACTGCCTTTAGAAATAAACATTTCTTAGGATGTTGAGAGCACATGTTTAACCTTACAGAGGAGTACAGTTCCTCTCCATATTACGTTTTCCAACCAGCAGGGAGTTGGTGCTGTAATCTAATGAGAAACTAATACGTTTTCCAACCAGCAGGGAGTTGGTGCTGTAATCTAATGAGAAACTAATACGTTTTCCAACCAGCAGGGAGTTGGTGCTACAATCTAATGAGAAACTAATACGTTTTCCAACCAGCAGGGAGTTGGTGCTGTAATCTAATGAGAAACGAATACGTTTTCCAACCAGCAGGGAGTTGGTGCTACAATCTAATGAGAAACTAATACGTTTTCCAACCAGCAGGGAGTTGGTGCTACAATCTAATGAGAAACTAATACATTTTCCAACCAGCAGGGAGTTGGTGCTGCAATCTAATGAGAAACTAATACGTTTTCCAACCAGCAGGGAGTTGGTGCTGTAATCTAATGAGAAACTAATACGTTTTCCAACCAGCAGGGAGTTGGTGCTACAATCTAATGAGAAACTAATACGTTTTCCAACCAGCAGGGAGTTGGTGCTACAATCTAATGAGAAACTAATACGTTTTCCAACCAGCAGGGAGTTGGTGCTACAATCTAATGAGAAACTAATACGTTTTCCAACCAGCAGGGAGTTGGTGCTACAATCTAATGAGAAACTAATACCTTTTCCAACCAGCAGGGAGTTGGTGCTACAATCTAATGAGAAACTAATACCTTTTCCAACCAGCAGGGAGTTGGTGCTACAATCTAATGAGAAACTAATACGTTTTCCAACCAGCAGGGAGTTGGTGCTGTAATCTAATGAGAAACTAATACGTTTTCCAACCAGCAGGGAGTTGGTGCTACAATCTAATGAGAAACTAATACGTTTTCCAACCAGCAGGGAGTTGGTGCTACAATCTAATGAGAAACTAATACGTTTTCCAACCAGCAGGGAGTTGGTGCTACAATCTAATGAGAAGCTAATACGTTTTCCAACCAGCAGGGAGTTGGTGCTGTAATCTAATGAGAAACTAATACGTTTTCCAACCAGCAGGGAGTTGGTGCTACAATCTAATGAGAAGCTAATACGTTTTCCAACCAGCAGGGAGTTGGTGCTGTAATCTAATGAGAAACTAATACGTTTTCCAACCAGCAGGGAGTTGGTGCTACAATCTAATGAGAAACTAATACGTTTTCCAACCAGCAGGGAGTTGGTGCTGTAATCTAATGAGAAACTAATACGTTTTCCAACCAGCAGGGAGTTGGTGCTGTAATCTAATGAGAAACGAATACGTTTTCCAACCGGCAGGGAGTTGGTACTACAATCTAATGAGAAACTAATACGTTTTCCAACCAGCAGGGAGTTGGTGCTACAATCTAATGAGAAGCTAATACGTTTTCCAACCAGCAGGGAGTTGGTGCTGTAATCTAATGAGAAACGAATACATTTTCCAACCAGCAGGGAGTTGGTGCTACAATCTAATGAGAAACTAATACATTTTCCAACCAGCAGGGAGTTGGTGCTACAATCTAATGAGAAACTAATACGTTTTCCAACCAGCAGGGAGTTGGTGCTGTAATCTAATGAGAAACTAATACGTTTTCCAACCAGCAGGGAGTTGGTGCTACAATCTAATGAGAAACTAATACGTTTTCCAACCAGCAGGGAGTTGGTGCTACAATCTAATGAGAAACTAATACGTTTTCCAACCAGCAGGGAGTTGGTGCTACAATCTAATGAGAAACTAATACCTTTTCCAACCAGCAGGGAGTTGGTGCTACAATCTAATGAGAAACTAATACGTTTTCCAACCAGCAGGGAGTTGGTGCTGTAATCTAATGAGAAACTAATACGTTTTCCAACCAGCAGGGAGTTGGTGCTACAATCTAATGAGAAACTAATACGTTTTCCAACCAGCAGGGAGTTGGTGCTACAATCTAATGAGAAACTAATACGTTTCCAACCAGCAGGGAGTTGGTGCTACAATCTAATGAGAAGCTAATACGTTTTCCAACCAGCAGGGAGTTGGTGCTGTAATCTAATGAGAAACTAATACGTTTTCCAACCAGCAGGGAGTTGGTGCTACAATCTAATGAGAAGCTAATACGTTTTCCAACCAGCAGGGAGTTGGTGCTGTAATCTAATGAGAAACTAATACGTTTTCCAACCAGCAGGGAGTTGGTGCTACAATCTAATGCTACAATCTAATGAGAAACTAATACGTTTTCCAACCAGCAGGGAGATGGTGCTGTAATCTAATGAGAAACTAATACGTTTTCCAACCAGCAGGGAGTTGGTGCTGTAATCTAATGAGAAACGAATACGTTTTCCAACCAGCAGGGAGTTGGTGCTACAATCTAATGAGAAACTAATACGTTTTCCAACCAGCAGGGAGTTGGTGCTACAATCTAATGAGAAGCTAATACGTTTTCCAACCAGCAGGGAGTTGGTGCTGTAATCTAATGAGAAACTAATACATTTTCCAACCAGCAGGGAGTTGGTGCTACAATCTAATGAGAAACTAATACGTTTTCCAACCAGCAGGGAGTTGGTGCTACAATCTAATGAGAAACTAATACGTTTTCCAACCAGCAGGGAGTTGGTGCTGCAATCTAATGAGAAACTAATACATTTTCCAACCAGCAGGGAGTTGGTGCTACAATCTAATGAGAAACTAATACGTTTTCCAACCAGCAGGGAGTTGGTGCTACAATCTAATGAGAAACTAATACGTTTTCCAACCAGCAGGGAGTTGGTGCTGCAATCTAATGAGAAACTAATACATTTTCCAACCAGCAGGGAGTTGGTGCTGTAATCTAATGAGAAACTAATATGTTTTCCAACCAGCAGGGAGTTGGTGCTGCAATCTAATGAGAAACTAATACGTTTTCCAACCAGCAGGGAGTTGGTGCTACAATCTAATGAGAAACTAATACGTTTTCCAACCAGCAGGGAGTTGGTGCTACAATCTAATGAGAAACTAATACGTTTTCCAACCAGCAGGGAGTTGGTGGGAAACTAATTTTCCAACCAGCAGGGAGTTGGTGCTACAATCTAATGAGAAACTAATACGTTTTCCAACCAGCAGGGAGTTGGTGCTACAATCTAATGAGAAACTAATACGTTTTCCAACCAGCAGGGAGTTGGTGCTACAATCTAATGAGAAACTAATATGTTTTCCAACCAGCAGGGAGTTGGTGCTACAATCTAATGAGAAACTAATACGTTTTCCAACCAGCAGGGAGTTGGTGCTACAATCTAATGAGAAACTAATACGTTTTCCAACCAGCAGGGAGTTGGTGCTACAATCTAATGAGAAACTAATACATTTTCCAACCAGCAGGGAGTTGGTGCTACAATCTAATGAGAAACTAATACGTAATGAGAAACTAATACGTTTTCCAACCAGCAGGGAGTTGGTGCTCAATCTAATGAGAAACTAATACGTTTTCCAACCAGCAGGGAGTTGGTGCTGTAATCTAATGAGAAACTAATACGTTTTCCAACCAGCAGGGAGTTGGTGCTACAATCTAATGAGAAACTAATACGTTTTCCAACCAGCAGGGAGTTGGTGCTACAATCTAATGAGAAACTAATACGTTTTCCAACCAGCAGGGAGTTGGTGCTACAATCTAATGAGAAACTAATACGTTTTCCAACCAGCAGGGAGTTGGTGCTACAATCTAATGAGAAACTAATACGTTTTCCAACCAGCAGGGAGTTGGTGCTACAATCTAATGAGAAACTAATACGTTTTCCAACCAGCAGGGAGTTGGTGCTACAATCTAATGAGAAACTAATACGTTTTCCAACCAGCAGGGAGTTGGTGCTACAATCTAATGAGAAACTAATACGTTTTCCAACCAGCAGGGAGTTGGTGCTACAATCTAATGAGAAACTAATACGTTTTCCAACCAGCAGGGAGTTGGTGCTACAATCTAATGAGAAGCTAATACGTTTTCCAACCAGCAGGGAGTTGGTGCTGTAATCTAATGAGAAACTAATACATTTTCCAACCAGCAGGGAGTTGGTGCTACAATCTAATGAGAAACTAATACGTTTTCCAACCAGCAGGGAGTTGGTGCTACAATCTAATGAGAAACTAATACGTTTTCCAACCAGCAGGGAGTTGGTGCTGCAATCTAATGAGAAACTAATACATTTTCCAACCAGCAGGGAGTTGGTGCTACAATCTAATGAGAAACTAATACGTTTTCCAACCAGCAGGGAGTTGGTGCTACAATCTAATGAGAAACTAATACGTTTTCCAACCAGCAGGGAGTTGGTGCTACAATCTAATGAGAAACTAATACGTTTTCCAACCAGCAGGGAGTTGGTGCTACAATCTAATGAGAAACTAATACGTTTTCCAACCAGCAGGGAGTTGGTGCTACAATCTAATGAGAAACTAATACGTTTTCCAACCAGCAGGGAGTTGGTGCTACAATCTAATGAGAAACTAATACGTTTTCCAACCAGCAGGGAGTTGGTGCTGTAATCTAATGAGAAACTAATACGTTTTCCAACCAGCAGGGAGTTGGTGCTGTAATCTAATGAGAAACTAATACGTTTTCCAACCAGCAGGGAGTTGGTGCTACAATCTAATGAGAAACTAATACGTTTTCCAACCAGCAGGGAGTTGGTGCTACAATCTAATGAGAAACTAATACGTTTTCCAACCAGCAGGGAGTTGGTGCTACAATCTAATGAGAAACTAATACGTTTTCCAACCAGCAGGGAGTTGGTGCTACAATCTAATGAGAAACTAATACGTTTTCCAACCAGCAGGGAGTTGGTGCTACAATCTAATGAGAAACTAATACGTTTTCCAACGAGCAGGGAGTTGGTGCTACAATCTAATGAGAAACTAATACGTTTTCCAACCAGCAGGGAGTTGGTGCTACAATCTAATGAGAAACTAATACGTTTTCCAACCAGCAGGGAGTTGGTGCTACAATCTAATGAGAAACTAATACGTTTTCCAACCAGCAGGGAGTTGGTGCTACAATCTAATGAGTTGGTGCTGCAATCTAATGAGAAACTAATACATTTTCCAACCAGCAGGGAGTTGGTGAAGCTAATACGTTTTCCAACCAGCAGGGAGTTGGTGCAGGGAGTTGGTGTAATCTAATGAGAAACTAATACGTTTTAATAATACGTTTTCCAACCAGCAGGGAGTTGGTGCTACAATCTAATGAGAAACTAATACGTTTTCCAACCAGCAGGGAGTTGGTGCTACAATCTAATGAGAAACTAATACGTTTTCCAACCAGCAGGGAGTTGGTGCTACAATCTAATGAGAAACTAATACGTTTTCCAACCAGCAGGGAGTTGGTGCTACAATCTAATGAGAAACTAATACGTTTTCCAACCAGCAGGGAGTTGGTGCTACAATCTAATGAGAAACTAATACGTTTTCCAACCAGCAGGGAGTTGGTGCTACAATCTAATGAGAAACTAATACGTTTTCCAACCAGCAGGGAGTTGGTGCTACAATCTAATGAGAAACTAATACGTTTTCCAACCAGCAGGGAGTTGGTGCTACAATCTAATGAGAAACTAATACGTTTTCCAACCAGCAGGGAGTTGGTGCTGTAATCTAATGAGAAACTAATACGTTTTCCAACCAGCAGGGAGTTGGTGCTGTAATCTAATGAGAAACTAATACGTTTTCCAACCAGCAGGGAGTTGGTGCTACAATCTAATGAGAAACTAATACGTTTTCCAACCAGCAGGGAGTTGGTGCTACAATCTAATGAGAAACTAATACGTTTTCCAACCAGCAGGGAGTTGGTGCTACAATCTAATGAGAAACTAATACATTTTCCAACCAGCAGGGAGTTGGTGCTACAATCTAATGAGAAACTAATACGTTTTCCAACCAGCAGGGAGTTGGTGCTACAATCTAATGAGAAACTAATACATTTTCCAACCAGCAGGGAGTTGGTGCTACAATCTAATGAGAAACTAATACGTTTTCTAACATTTTGAAGTAGCAAGAGGGTGAAACCCCACCGGGCACAGACATCATTTCAACGTCTAGTCCACATTGGTTCAATGTCATTTAATTTTAATGGAAACAACATTGATTCAACCAGTGGGAACCCTCCTAATGCTGAAATGAAGCCTCGTGTTAAGCACCTTGAACAACATGTGTTGTGTTTATCTTTTAATTAAAGCCGGAGAGATAGTGCATTAATATCGCACAAAGAAATGTGATGTGATTACTCAAGCCTTCTTGTCTCTTAACAAGCTACACTACATGCACAAGAAAGAGCTGTGATGTGTTGCGATTCTTACAAAGCTCTGAAGTTCGAATCTCACCATAGAGTGGACACCTAAGTGCTTTTATGTATGCCAAAGCATGTGTATACTTGAAGATAGGTGCCCAATATAAAATTATATTTTAAGTACTTATGTATGCTACAGCATGTATAAAGTACTTGAAAGCACACTACAATTTTCCTACTTAGTTATTTTAACAACATGGCGGCCAAGAGACTTCAAAGAGAACATTTTGTATTTCCATTTATATGGGACTTTTTCATTGGATTTGAATGACAAACAGCATATTCAAATGTTATCTATGGCTTTGGTGTTGGATGTAAACAACATACCATGGAGCAGATGGTCTCGCTCTCCAGAGATGAGAGAACAACAAAAATTCCACAATACAAGTTTGGCATTGTGTTCCCATAGTGCGTCTCCACTGAGTTTAAATGGGAAGTTTAAACCACAAGCCGACTACACCATGATAAAGATTGTAGTTTAAAGATGCGTCACGGTGGATGAAAACATTTAACTCACACAAGTTTAGGTAGGAACACCTCAACAAAACCAAGAATGCTTTTTCAACATTGGTCGATGACAATATTTAGCAGACCAGCGCTCTCCAAATGTCCCTATGTCCTCCAGAATCCTATGTTCTCCAACTTTCTCAACTGTCCTTCATTGTTAACAACAGTTGAAGTCCCATTCATCATCCAAACCAATGAAGTACCATACTTCACATCAGTATGCGCGTACATTCAATACGCAAGGCCCTCTTTACTAGATGGGATCTGACTTTGGTCTGCTTTCTTGGAGGGGAGAGGATGTGGTTTGCGGTGGACAGTCCGCAGTCAGAGAACAGGGAGAATCCTGGGATAATCAGTTTATTGGGGATTTGGTGGTTGGTGGGGTGAGGATGACAGAGGGGGATGTGACAGGCCTATAGACTGCAGGCTCCGGACTGGGGTTGTGGTTAGAGCCCATAGGGGTGTTTAGCAGTGGGAAACAGACGATCGGATGGTATTGGACCACGGCAGAGGAACTGTGATTGGCAGGCGCTGAGAGAATGGTTACTAAAATCCCCACGACAACCAAATGCCAACCATTCAGTCTTGCTTTTCTTTTGTTCTAAGACACAATCCAACAATAAGTGTTACTATTACAAAGAACAGAAAGAGAATTTGATGTGTATGTTCAGTCTGGATGTTTACTGGACGTTTATCATGTTGTCTACTATCAGCACCTCATCTTTTGTGTTTACTTCCTCAATGAGACAAAGTGGAAATGTTATATGTTTAAATAAGTATTGGGGCTGTAATAAAAGTACAATAAAATTAGAAACACCGATCCCCCGCGGGACAGTTGAGCTAATGCAGGCTAATGTGATTAGCATTAGGTTTTAAGTAATTACATTTTCCAATTCAATTTACCAGGACATCTGATATTGGCAGAAAGCTTTGAACTTGAAAATGTATTAACAAACCAATTAAGCACATTTGGGCAGTCTTGACACAACATTTTTAACAGATATTCAATGGTTCATTGGCCAAAATATAAATTGTGCCTGGGCTGGAATAATACATAAGGGCCTTTCTCTTGCATTTCAAAGATGATGGTACAAAAAAATAAAAATACGCAAGTTTTTGTCTTTGTATTATCTTTTACCAGATCGAATGTGTTATATTCTCCAACATTAATTTCACATTTCCACCAACTTCAAAGTGTTTCTTTTCAAATAGTATCAAGAATATGCATATCCTTGCTTCAGGTCCTGAGCCCCCATGCAGTTCCATCTGGGTATGTCATTTTAGGCAAAAATTGGGAAAAAAGGGGAGGATCCTTAAGATGTTTTAGGAGAAAATGGTGTAACGGCTCTAATGATTGTGCCACTTAGGAAATGTACAGTTATAGCAGAAATAGTTGATAACAATAATGAAAAAGTACTGAGAACACATTCTTTCTGCAACTCATCAAGAGAATGACTTTGCAACTTGAACCGACACTTAGATGTTTTAATAGATATACACACAGAAATAATGGACATTTCTCAGCTTCCATATTTGTAGTGAGGGAAGAGAGGGTGGGCACAGACAGCCAGGAGAGAGGGAGCAAGAGAGAGAGAGAGAGAGGGCGAGAGAGAGAGAGAGAGAGTGTGAGTGAGTGAGTGAGTGAGTGAGTGAGTGAGTGATTGAGTGAGTGAGTGAGTGAGTGAGTGAGTGAGTGAGTGAGTGAGTGAGTGAGTGAGTGAGTGAGTGAGTGAGTGAGAGAGAGAGAGAGAGAGAGAGAAAGAGAGAGAGAGAGAGAGACTAGACTCTAACCACTTCTGGAAAAATTGGAAAGCACTAAACAAACAACAACACAAAGAATTATCTTTCCAAAATGGATGTGTATGGGTAAACCACATCTCCAATCAATTTGGCTCTATAACGAAGAACAAACAACAAAAACATATACATGATCAAATACAAATCTTAGAATCAACTATTAAAGACTACCAGAACCCACTGGATTCTCCAATTGCCTTGAATTAACTACAGGACAAAATAAAAACGCTCCAACCAAAAAAGGCCTGTGGTGTTGATGGTATCCTCAATGAAATGATAAAATATACAGACAACCAATTCCAATTGGCTATACTAAAACTCTTTAACATCATACTTAGCTCTGGCATCTTCCCCAATATTTGGAACCAAGGAGTGATCGTTACTGAACCCCAATCCACAAAAGTGGAGACAAATTTGACCACAATAACTACAGTGGGAAATGCGTCAACAGCAACCTTGGGAAAATCCTCTGCATTATCATCAACAGCAGACTCGTACATTTCCTCAGTGAAAACAATTTACTGAGCAAATGTCAAATTGGGTTTTTACCAAATTATCATATGACAGACCACGTATTCACCCTGCACACCCCAATTGACAAACAAACAAACCAAAACAAAGGCAAAGTTTTTTCATGCTTTGTTGATTAGATTTTTTTGGGACTCAATTTGGCATGAGGGTCTGCTATACAAATTGATGGAAAGTGGTGTTTGGGGAAAAACATACGACATGTGCACAAACAACAAGTGTACGGTTAAAATTGGCAAAAAACACACATTTCTTCCCACAGGGCCATAGGGTGAGACAGGGATGCAGCGTAAGCCCCACCCTCTGCAAAATATATATCACCAAATTGGTGAGAGCACTAGGACAGTCTGCAGCACTCAGCCTTACCCTACTAGAATCTGAAGACAAATGTCTGATGTTTGCTGATGGTCTGGTGCTTCTGTCACCAACCAAGGAGGGAGTACTTATTATTTTTTATTTTTTTTCACCTTTATTTAACCAGGTAGGCTAGTTGAGAACAAGTTCTCATTTACAATCGCGACCTGGCCAAGATAAAGCAAAGCAGTTTGACACATACAACAACACAGAGTTACACATGGAATAAACAAACATACAGTCAATAATACAGTAGAAAAAAAGTAGATATACAGTGTGTGCAAATGAGGTAAGATTTAAAAAAAAAAAATATTTCACCTTTATTTAACCAGGTAAGCTAGTTGAGAACAAGTTCCCATCCACAACTGCGACCTGGCCAAGACAAAGCAAAGCAGTGCGACACAAACAACAACACAGAGTTACACATGGAATAAACAAGCGTACAGTCAAACACAATAGAATAAAAGAAAGTCTATGTACAGTGTGTGCAAATGGCGTGAGAAGGTAAGGCAATGGTAGCGTAGCAATTACAATTCAGCAGATTAACACTGGAGTGATAGATGAGCAGATGATGATGTGCAAGTAGTGATACTGGTGTGCAAAAGAGCAGAAAAGTTCATAAAAACAATATGGGGATGAGGTAGGTAGATTGGGTGGGTTATTTACAGATGGACTATGTGCAGCTGCAGCGATCGGTTAGCTGCTCAGATAGCTAATGTTTAAAGTTAGTGAGGGAAATGTAAGTCTCCAGCTTCAACGATTTTTGCAATTAGTTTCAGTCACTGGCAGCAGAGAACTGGAAGGAAAGGCGGCCAAAGGGGGTGTTGGCTTTGGGGATGACCAGTGAGATATACCTGCTGGAGCGCGTGCTACGGGTGGGTGTGACCAGTCAGGTAAGGCAGAGCTTTACTTAGCAAAGACTTAAAGATGACCTGGAGCCAGTGGGTCTGGCGACGAATATGTAGCGAGGGCCAGCCGACTAGAGCGTACAGATTGCAGTGGTGGGTGGTATAAGGGGCTTTGGTAACAAAATGGATGGCACTGTGATAGATTGCATCCAGTTTGCTGAGTAGAGTATTGGAAGCTATTTTGTAGATGACATCGCCGAAGTCGAGGATCGGTAGGATAGTCAGTTTTACGAGGGTAAGTTTGGCGGCGTGAGTGAAGGATGCTTTGTTGCGAAATAGGAAGCCGATTCTAGATTTGACTTTGGATTGGAGATGTTTAATATGAGTCTGGAAGGAGAGTTTACAGTCTATCCAGACACCTCTGTATTTGTAGTTGTCCACATACTCTAAGTCAGAACCATCCAGAGTAGTGATGCTAGTCAGGCTGGCAGGTGTGGGCAGCGATCGGTTGAAAAGCATGCATTTGGTTTTACAAGCGTTTAAGAGCAGTTGGAGGCCACGAAAGGAGTGTTGTATGGCATTAAAGCTCATCTGGAGGTTAGTTAACACAGTGTTCAATGAAGGGCCAGATGTATACAGAATGGTGTCATCTACGTAGAGGTGGATCAGGGAATCACCCGCAGCAAGAGCGACATTGTTGATATATACAGAGAAAAGAGTCAGCCTGAGAATTGAACCCTGTGGTACTCCCATAGAGACTGCCAGAGGTCCGGACAACAGGCACTCCGATTTGACACACTGAACTCTGTCTGCGAAGTAGTTGGTGAACCAGGCGAGACAGTCATTTGAGAATCCAAGGCTACTGAGTCTGCCGATAAGAATGCGGTGATTGACAGAGTTGAAAGCCTTGGCCAGGTCGATGAAGATGGCTACACAGTACTGTCTTTTATTGATGGAGGTATTGATATCGTTTAGTACCTTGAGCGTGGCTGAGATGCACCCATGACCAGCTCGGAAACCGGATTGCACAGCGGAGAAGGTACGGTGGGATTCGAAATGGTCAGTGATCTGTTTATTAACTTGGCTTTCAAAGACTTTAGAAAGGCAGGGCAGGATGGATATAGGTCTATAACAGTTTGGGTCTCGAGTGTCACCTCCTTTGAAGAGGGGGATGAACGCAGAAGCTTTCCAGTCTTTAGGGATCTCGGACGATACGAAAGAGAGGTTGAACAGACTGGTAATAGAGCAACAGAGCAACAATGGCGGCTGATAATTTTAGAAAGAGAGGGTCCAGATTGTCTAGCCCAGCTGATTTGTACGGGTCCAGGCTTTGCAGCTCTTTCAGAACATCTGCGATCTGGATTTGGGTGAAGGAGAAGCTGGGGAGGCTCGGACAAGTAGCTGAGGGGGGTGCGGAGCTGTTGGCCCGGGGTTGGAGTAGCCAGGAGGAAAGCATGGCCAGCCATAGAGAAATGCTTATGGACATTTTTGATTATCATGGATTTATCGGTGGTGACCGTGTTACCTAGCCTCAGTGCAGTGGGCAGCTGGGAGGAGGTGCTCTTTTTCTCCATGGACTTTACAGTGTCCCAAAACTTTTTGGAGTTAGAGCTACAGGATGCAAATTTCTGTTTGAAAAAGCTAGCCTTTGCTTTCCTGACTGACTGCTTGTATTGGTTCCTGACTTCCCTGAACAGTTGCATATGTTCACAAACAGACCCCACAGAGCCCCAGGACAGCAACACAATTAGACCCAACCAAATCATGAGAAAACAAAATTATAATTACTTGACACATTGGAAAGAATTATCAAAAAAACTGAGCAAACTAGAATGCTATTTGGCCCTAAACAGAGAGTACACAGTGGCAGAATACCTGACCACTGTGACTGACCCAAACTTCAGGAAAGCTTTAACTATGTACAGACTCAGTGAGCATAGCCTTGCTATTGAGAAAGGCCGCCGTAGGCAGACATGGCTCTCAAGAGAAGACAGGCTATGTGCACACTGTCCACAAAATGAGGTGGAAACTGAGCTGCACTTTCTAACCTCCTGCCAAATACATGACCATATTAGAGACACATATTTCCCTCAGATTACACAGACCCACAAAGAATTTGAAAACAAACCCGATTTTGATAACCTCACTTATCTATGGGGTGAAATACCACAGTTTGTTCTTCACTGGTTGCCCTTTTCTTGTTGCAACAGGTCACAAATCTTACTGCTGTGATGGCACCAGCGAGATTTGTGACCTGTTGCCACAAGAAAAAGGCAACCAGTGAAGAACAAACACCATTGTAAATACAGCCCATATTTATGTTTATTTATTTTCCCTTTGGTACTTTAACCATTTGCACATCGTTACAACACTGTATAGATACATCATATGACATTTGAAATGTATTTATTATTTTGGAACCCTTGTAAGTGTAATGTTTACTGTTCATTTTGATTGTTTATTTCACTTTTGTATATTATCTACTTCACTTGCTTCGGCAATGTTAACACATGTTTCCCATGCCAATAATGCCCCTTGAATTGAATTGAGAGAGAGAGCAAGAACAGGAAATCTAGTGATGGAAAGAAACTGGGACTGTGCGTTTGGAGGGGGAGTTCGGTGTGTGTGTGTGTGTGTGTGTGTGTGTGTGTGTGTGTGTGGTGGGGCATCAGTGTGCATATGTGTGTTGAATGGGAGGGGTACAGTGTGTGTGTGTGTGTGTGTGTGTGTGTGTGTGTGTGTGTGTGTGTGTGTGTGTGTGTGTGTGTGTGTGCGTGTGTGCGGCGTAGTATTGGTGTGTGTACGTCACCGCACGTGTGTTTGTCTACGTGTGTAAAATATGTCTATGAGCTGGGCATGGGCCGGGAGGTTTCGTCTCTCCATTCTTAGTGAACTGAGAGGAGGGCGGACCTCATACCGAGACCTCATGTCACTACAACTGCTACCCGTAGGGAAGCCTGCTGTGCTCCAGATGGTTGAAGCAGGGCCTCGCTTGGGCCCCTAAACAAAGTCTTCATCATCAACTGTCACCCAGAGTGGACACCAAACATCAGGCGTGCTGCGTGTGTGTGTGTGTGTGTGTGTGTGTGTGTGTGTGTGTGTGTGTGTGTGTGTGTGTGTGTGTGTGTGTGTGTGTGTAACAGAGTTCAGAACGTACTTTGTGGATATATGTTTGCATGCTTGTCTGTGTGTGACCACAGACAAATAAGGATGAATGAAAGAAAGTCCCACCCACACATCTGTTCTTCTCCTCTTTCTACTCCTCCCTTTGTTTTCCATCCCCTCATTATGTATGCAGCATTAGTGTTGCCGCCATGTAATTAATTGGTGTCGTTAATAGAAAATGCAGCAAATTAATGTGTGTTAATTAAGGCCAAGTTTTATTGTTGTGCTGTTCAGAGAGAGAGAGACAGACAGACAGACAGACAGACAGACAGACAGACAGACAGACAGACAGAGAGAGAGAGAAAGAGACAGAGACAGAGAGAGAGAGACGGTGAGAGACAGAGAGAGACAGTGAGAGAGAGACAGAGAGAGACAGAGAGAGAGAGAGACACCAGACATAGAGAGATAATGTGAAAGACTAAGGCTGTGTTTACACAGGCAGCCCAATTCAGCTTTTTTTTCTCCCATTAACAGCTCTGAAAAAGATCTGATGTGATTAGTCAAAAGACCAATTTGTGGAAAAACGATCAGAACTGGGCTGATTGTGTAAACGTGTGAAAGCCTGGCAGACAGAGAGAGAAAGATCCAGACTATTCATGAGAAGCAGTAAACCTCTTCTCAAGTCAAAACTGCAACAATGCTCTCAGTAACATCTCAGGAACTCCACTCCAGGCCGACTCTAGCCAACAACACACAGTGCA
This sequence comes from Oncorhynchus clarkii lewisi, assembly GCF_045791955.1. Taxonomy (NCBI): domain Eukaryota; kingdom Metazoa; phylum Chordata; class Actinopteri; order Salmoniformes; family Salmonidae; genus Oncorhynchus; species Oncorhynchus clarkii. Next base: position 11,690,963 of record NC_092165.1, read on the forward strand.
GTACTACGTCTTCATTTGTGTAGCCCTCCTTGCCTTGGCAGTACACTAGCAGCTCTGACCTTTAGAGCAAAGGAGCCAAGTAAAAGGTCTGATCCAGATGATGATGACTTTATTTCCTACCCTCTAAGTGTGTGTCCCAAATGGCACCCTATTCCCTATATAGTGCACTACTTTTGACCAGGGCCCTATAGGACTCAATCTGAGTCTCAGGGATAACCCCTCATCATCCCCTGTCATGGATCAAAGGCTTCCGTCAAATACCATCACGACTCCAAACCTGCGTTTGATCCATTTAACCTTTGCCTCCCTTCACAGTATCTGGGAAAACACTACCTTCAATACAACCGGATGTTCAATACACGTACATCAACCACCAATCAATAGCAGGAGTATTAGGTTCCGCTAATTAGAGATGAACGAATCAGAAGGTCGGTTGGTCTCAGAGTGAGGCGGTCTTGTGATGTCATAGGGCTCTGTGGTAAGGCATAGCAGAGATCATAAGGTGTACTATAGCTAAGCCTCTCATCTCGGTCTCTGTCTGTTTCTCTCGGGCTCCCTGCCTCTCTTCTCTCCTCTGCAGCAGCAGGCTGCATGGAGACTGTAGGTGCATATCAATCGGGGGGCGCTATTTGATGATGCGCACAAGCACCCATCTCCTGCTATGTTCCATTTGGCACCAGTTGCATCAAAAAGGTTCATGGATATTTTTAGGAGCTAGGTTGTTTATCTCCTTGCAAGGGAATATGAGAGGGAAATGTTCAAATCAACAGCTGGTGAAGGTAATGTTAGCATCGACGGTTATGTACATCTCTTCGTCTAACAAGCAGTTTATGGTCACATCACATGGGACAAATAACCAGTCAGAACAGAATGTTCCGGAGCGTTGCCCTGTGGTTCCCTGGGGATCCCCATCAAACCCTCTTATATCACCGTCTGGCTGAAGGGCTGACTAGAGAGGGTTGGGTAGGGAAGATCTGTCTGGCTGAAGGGCTGACTAGAGAGGGTTGGGTAGGGAAGATATGTCTGGCTGAAGGGCTGACTGGAGAGGTTTAGGTAGGGAAGATCTATCTGGCTGAAGGGCTGACTAGAGAGGGTTGGGTAGGGAAGATCTGTCTGGCTGAAGGGCTGACTGTAGAGGGTTGGGTAGGGAAGATCTGTCTGGCTGAAGGGCTGACTAGAGAGGGTTGGGTAGGGACGATCTGTCTGGCTGAAGGGCTGACTGGAGAGGGTTGGGTAGGGAAGATCTGTCTGGCTGAAGGGCTGACTGGAGAGGGTTGGGTAGGGAAGATCTGTCTGGCTGAAGGGCTGACTAGAGAGGGTTGGCTAGTGAAAATCTGTCTGGCTGAAGGGCTGACTGGAGAGGGTTGGGTATAATCTGGATGAATAATCTAGCCCTACTGCAGAGCTAGAACCAAGGAACTGTATAGTGACAATCAGAATTTCCAGTAACTCCATTCATTTGAAATTGAACACCATTGAACAGTATATTGTATTTAGACATTACAATGTCTATATCTGATTTGGTTGTTCTAAAATAAGGCCTCTGCTTATAGCAACAAGAGTTTTCCCATTGTGGGTTTTCGCGTAGAGGGACAGACGTCACGCGAGTGGTGGGCCCCTCAGCCATGTTGGCACCAGGATGATGACCATACATGCGTGTGTGCCCGACTGTCCGACGTCAGTCTCATGATAGAAAACCTCGGCGCTGTATTTCTGTCTGCCTGCGTCACTCCCAGTGGACTGCATCCTTTCTGCTGCACCTCAAATGACAGGCTTCTGATGCAGATAAATAAAGAGAAGGCTACTGTGGTTTAACATCTAAAGGCCAAGTGTATTGAAACAGTGCTGGGGAGGAAGGGAAGGTAGGAGGGAATTCTACAGTGACATGAAAATGGTAACCCAAAGGGCTAACACTGAGGGGACCTACGGTAGTTCGGCATGCTACAGTGCATCCTGGTTGGATTCTTTCCATTTTGTATGAGACAACTCAGGGAATGAGGTCATTGAACTGTGGATATTGTCTGTTGTTTTCATTGTCTCTGTTCAACTGATGAATGACATGAAAGACTGAGTTATGTACATAGATCAAGTCTTCATTTGGCCTCTAGGCTGCGTTTAGACAGGCAACCCAATTCTGATATTATTTTCACTAATTGGTCTTTTGACCAATCAGATCAGCTCTGAAAAAGATCTGCTGTGAAAAGATCTGATGTGATTGGTCAAAAGACCAATTAGTGGAAAAATATCAGAATTGGGCTGCCTGTGTAAACACAGTGAATTGCCTTTCTGAAATGGACCCAAACATTATCAAGCACATTAGCACTTACTGACTTTGTAATATTTGTCCCAGTTCATGTGAACTGTGTCACTTTCGGGAACATCTTTCTGCTTAATATCTCTTTACTCCATCAGTTAACTGTAGTATGTGACTCATTGAGGGTGAAAAGTCTATTCAAAAATGCTAATGCAGCCCATTTCCTAGCTAGTTAGCATGTAAGGCCTAGCTTCTTGAACAGGGACGCTAATGCAAAGTGGGAAACAAAAAGGGCCTGTAAAAACAAGCCTAGCAGCGGGATGCTGTTTGATGTGTTAATTTTCTTGAATGAGACAAATGAGGGAGAAAGGTTACACGGGTACCCCCAACAAGAAGCCTGTTGTATCGCCCAGATCACATAACCAGCGGTTAGCAGTTAGCCAAACAAAAGAGCAGAAAGTGGATACTAAAGGATGAACAGATCTGGTTTATTCGCCCAGCTGCTTGGTAGCCTGGACTATGGTGGATATCGGACATTTTTTAGGTTGGTAGTTACTGATATACAGGAACACATATTGGAAAATAAACTTTTTGAAGTATGTCTCTAAAATTGGTATACATTTTGGGAGCATGGTAGCCTTATCACCGTTGAAGCAAGGGTTCCTTTATAGCAATGTTATTTATATCTAATTGATACTGTGCTGTACTGTGCACTCAACCAGTTTTCATGTGTGCTTCTTTTCCACAAAAGTCTGTTTTGTTTGTTGTCACGACCAATCAAAGTGTATAGACTGTATTGTGTGTCTCCATGGTACTTCAATTGGTCCTTCCATCTCCTAGAATACTTGGTTGAGCCTCTGTTATTAACAGTGGCTAAGTCTGCCCCCTTGGAAGTACAGCAGATTCTCTCTCTGTCTGACAGCTATCTGGTAGCATATGTAATGAGGAGAAGACAGAGGTCTGAGCTCTAATTACCTGCCAGTCAGAGCACCCAAAAGACAGAGAGAGAGAGAGGAGAGAGAGAGAGAGAGAGAGAGAGAGAGAGAGAGAGAGAGAGAGAGAGAGAGAGAAAAAGGGAGAGAGAGAGAGAAAGAGAGACAGAGAGAGACACGCACACACACACACAGAGAGAGAGAGAGAGAGAGAGAGAGAGAGAGAGAGAGAGAGAGAATGTAAAAGAGAGGAGGGTGGGAAGAAGCGAGAGAACACGACTGAGAGGGAGAAATAGGACGAGAGACTGTAACAGAGGGAGACGGAGAGAGAAAGACAAGGAGAGGAGGAGAGGGGTTTGTAATGAGGGCTCTGAAACAGAGGGAAAGTCATTCAGTCAGACAGGCAGGCAGGAAGCAGAGAGCCTGTTTCCTCTAGTAATGACAGCAATTTCAGAGCAGAGCATCAGCGTGGGCTTTTAGCTGGGAGCTGCCATTGTGCTCCACTTTAGGGGCCTAATACTGCTTCCATGCTTGCCTAGCAGTTCTATGAGACAAATTGCTAGGGATGCAACTGTCATGACATTGGCCTGGGGGTAGGTTTATGACAGTCATAAATACCTCTTCCCCCCTTTTTCCTCTCTCTACTCTACTGAAGTGAAATTTGAAAAACCCTTGGTTAACATAGAGATTCTGGAAACATCAGAAGGTGGGGGGAAATGAACTATATTCAAGTAATCCGACCAATTGAACATATGCGTTGGTACTTAATGAATATGATGTCAGTTCGGTTGTCATCTGGGACATTCTCATCAATGATAGGATGACATAAACTCTACAGTGGAAAGTCTGCACATTAGTTGTCGGAGTCACATGGAATTGTTGTTTAATTTAAATGTTTGAATATAAAATTATTGGTGAAGAGATGAAATGTAATTTTAGCTTCCAAATGAGAGATTTGGGTTTTCATAAGGTTAGGGCTCTGCTCAATGAGTGGCCCGCCCCTGTGAAGAGACATGGGTTATAAAATTTTTCAAACACACCCTTCTCGCTCCCTTCTCGCTCCACTATAAAGCCTTGTTGAAAATGTAACCTCCTGTTCCAAGTACCTGTGTCACACCCTGGTCAAAGTATTTTGTGTTTATCTTTATTTATTTGGTCAGGCCAGGGTGTGGCATGGGTTTTTGTATGTGGTGTGTATGTATGGGGATTGTAGCTAGTGGGGTGTTCTAGTTAAGTCTATGGCTGTCTGAAGTGGTTCTCAATCAGAGGCAGGTGTTTATCGTTGTCTCTGATTGGGAACCATATTTAGGCAGCCATATTCTTTGAGTTTGTCGTGGGTGATTGTCCTTAGTGTCCTTATGTCATTGTTCTGTGTTAGGTTACACAAGTATAGGCTGTTTCGGTTTTCGTTAAGTTTATTGTTTTGATAGTGTTTGTGTTTAGTGTGTTACTTCATTAAACATGGATTGCAATAGACACGCCGCATTTTGGTCCGACTCTCCTTCTCATCAAGAAAACCGTAACAGAATCACCCACCACAAAGGGACCAAGCAGCGTGTCAACAGGCAAGAACAGCCCAAAGTGGAGTACAGTATGGACTATACTTCTTGGGAGGAGATAGACAGGTGGGCGGTCGACCCAGGGAGAGTGCCGGAGCCCGCCTGGGATTCGATGGAGCAGTGCGCGGAAGGATATAGGAGAATGGAGTTTGCGAAGCAAGCAAGGCGGCGCGGACGGAGGCCCCATAGTCAGCCCCAAAAATTTCTTGGGGGGGGGCTCAGGGAGAGTGTGGCAGAGTCAGGAGCCAGACCTGAGCCAACTCTCCCTGTTTATCGTGAGGAGCCAAGGAGGAGACCAGAACCAGAGCCGGTGTTGGAGGTGAGCGAAACAGAGACTGTGAAGGAGTTAATGGGGAAATTGGAGGAGAGAGAAATGAGGGAGTTGCTGTGTTGGTGTTTTAAACATGGAATTCGCCCGACGGAGCGTGTCGGGGATTTGATGGCACCTGGGTCAGCGCTCCATACTCGTCCTGAGGTGCGTGTTAGTCGGCTGGTGAAGATGGTGCCAGTCTCACGTACCAGGCCTCCTGTGCACCTCCCTAGCCTTGCACGTCCTGTGCCAGCACCGCTCTCAAGATCTCCAGTACGCCTTCACGGTCTAACCCATCCTGTGCCACCTCCACACCCCAGCCCTCCGGTAGCAGCTCCCCGCACCAGGCTTCCTGTGCGTGTCCTCGGCCCAGTACCACCAGTGCCAGCACCACGCATCAGGCCTACAGTGCGCCTCGCCTGTCCAGCGCTGTCGGAGCCCTCCTCCTCTCCAGCGCTGTCGGAGTCTCCCGCCTGTTTAGCGCTGTTAGAGCCTTCCTTCTCTACAGCGCTGCCGGAGTCTCCCGCCTGTTCAGAACTGCCAGTTAGCATAGAGCTGCCAGTTAGCATAGAGCTGCCAGTTAGCATAGAGCTGCCAGTTAGCATAGAGCTGCCAGTCTGCATAGAGCTGCCAGTTAGCATAGAGCTGCCAGTCTGCAAGGAGCTGCCAGTCTGCAAGGAGCTGCCAGTCTGCAAGGAGCTGCCAGTCTGCAAGGAGCCGCCAGAGCTGCCTGTCTGCAGGATGCCGCCAAAGCTGCCAGTCTGCAAGGAGCCGCCAGAGCTGCCAGTCTGCAAGGAGCCGCCAGAGCTGCCAGTCTGCAAGGAGCCGCCAGAGCTGCCAGTCTGCAAGGAGCCGCCAGAGCTGCCAGTCTGCAAGGAGCCGCCAGAGCCGCCAGTCAGCATGGAGCAGCCAGGGCCGCCAGTCAGCATGGAGCAGCCAGGGCCGCCAGTCAGCATAGAGCAGCCAGGGCCGCCAGTCAGCATGGAGCAGCCAGTCAGCATGGAGCAGCCAGTCAGCATGGAGCAGCCAGAGCAGCCAGTCAGCATGGAGCAGCCAGAGCTGCCAGTCAGCATGGAGCAGCCAGTCAGCATGGAGCAGCCAGAGCTGCCAGTCAGCATGGAGCATCCAGTCAGCATGGAGCAGCCAGAGCTGCCAGTCAGCATGGAGCAGCCAGAGCTGTCAGTCAGCATGGAGCAGCCAGTCAGCATGGAGCAGCCAGAGCTGCCAGTCGACCAGACTCTTCCAGATCTGCCAGTCGACCAGACTCTTCCAGATCTGCCAGTCGACCAGACTCTTCCAGATCTGCCAGTCGACCAGACTCTTCCAGATCTGCCAGTCGACCAGGATCTTCCAGATCTGCCAGTCGACCAGGATCTTCCAGATCTGCCAGTCGACCAGGATCTTCCAGATCTGCCAGTCGACCAGGATCTGCCAGTCAGCCAGGATCTGCCGAAACCACCAGCCAGCCAGGATCTGGTAGATTCATCAACCTGCCTGAGCTTCCTCTCACTCCTGAGCTTCCTCTCACTCCTGAGCTTCCTCTCACTCCTGAGCTTCCCCTCAGTCCCGAGCTGCCTCAGTCCCGAGCTGCCCCTCAGTCCCAATCTGCTCCTCAGTCCAGTGGGGTTCTGGGTGAGGACTACTAGGCCATGGTCGGCGGCGAGGGTGGACTATCCAGGGACGCGAGGAGAAGGGGCTAAGACATTGATTGAGTGGGGTCCACGTCCCGCGCCGGAGCCGCCACCATGGACAGACGCCCACCCGGACCCTCCCTATTGTTTTGAGGTGCGTTCGGGAGTCCGCACCTTAGGGGGGGGGTTCTGTCACACCCTGGTCAAAGTATTTTGTGTTTATCTTTATTTATTTGGTCAGGCCAGGGTGTGGCATGGGTTTTTGTATGTGGTGTGTATGTATGGGGATTGTAGCTAGTGGGGTGTTCTAGTTAAGTCTATGGCTGTCTGAAGTGGTTCTCAATCAGAGGCAGGTGTTTATCGTTGTCTCTGATTGGGAACCATATTTAGGCAGCCATATTCTTTGAGTTTGTCGTGGGTGATTGTCCTTAGTGTCCTTAGTGTCCTGATGTCATTGTTCTGTGTTAGGTTACACAAGTATAGGCTGTTTCGGTTTTCGTTAAGTTTATTGTTTTGATAGTGTTTGTGTTTAGTGTGTTACTTCATTAAACATGGATTGCAATAGACACGCCGCATTTTGGTCCGACTCTCCTTCTCATCAAGAAAACCGTTACAACCTGAGGTCTGCAGCCTCTGCATTAAAAGGACTAACATGTCAACTACAGAACTAAGTCAACCTCAGCGTGAGCTTTGGTTGCGAATGGTATGAACTTTGAACTCTTATTCACTACAGAAGTGATACCCCCTAGCCGTTGAGTTAGCAACAGCAGCTGCAAACGCGGGCTAGGAAAGAACAGACAGAGTATCCCGTCTACCACACAATGACGTTACTACAACGTATGTATCCAATTAACCACCAGAGACATTCTTCAAAGGACTTGGTTTGGCAACACGGCCTTCCATCTACCACCAACCTACCGAAGCGCAGCTCAGAGTAAATATTTATTGCATTTTCCTTTTCCAAATGGGCGGTAATTTAGAATGCATAAGATACTGTACGATACTTTACGATAGCACAGCTTCTCTCTTTGTCCCTCAGTCCTCCCGCTCTTTCACTCAAACCCAGCCCCTTTTATTTTGTGTAACCAGCTGTCATATCTGTTCCGTCCGCTAGGGACATTTTCCTTTATGACGTAATTTGTAATCAAGGTATAATTCATTCTTTGTATATGTAATTCTGTGTGATTAGTTAGGTATTTAGTAAATAAATAATTAAACCCAATTTTGTATTGCTGATTCAACTTGTTAGCCAGGGTTTGTGAAGATAAACCAAGAATTTACAACTTTCAGATGAGACTGAATTAAGGTGACGATTAACATTGACTGCTATTTATGTAAAATATTACTAGGTCTTTAAGAGTTTATTCGGAAGATAACAGCTCTATAAATATTATTTTGTGGTGCCCCGACTCTCTAGTTAATTACATTGACATGATTAGCTCAATCAGGTAATATTTCTTACGGAGAAAGGATTTTACAGAAAAGCATGTCATATCACTTAATCCGGCATAGCCAAAGACACGGCACAACAGTCCATACTTTGTCTAGACAGGGGATTGCAAACAATAAAGAAGGCGATGACAGAGATGGCGAGAGACAATATGAGAGAAAAAGCTCAGATAAGTCCCTACCATTGATTAAAAGTGTCATCAGAGGAATGAATGGGATGGGTTCTCATGCCTAGTTTCCATCATGCGACTTACCTCCGGTGTTTTACCCAAAAGGATCAGACTTTCAAACACCAAGCCTGAGATACACCCCATGGAGGGAGAGGATAGAGTTTGAATGGTGCTCCCAATGCACATTAGGCTGTTCAATGGTAATATAGATTTAGTTTTGTTCATAAAAACTATCCACATGGACTTCAAACCTGCATCCTTACAAGATTAGAACAGAGAGTTCTATCTGGTCCTCAAATGCCTTAGGCAACCAGCACCAGTGTTGCCTGTCCTGGTCCTGTCCTCCTCAGTGACAGACGGGGCTCACCCTTGGTCTCTCAAACACACACGTCTTGTCCTCCATGACAGACTGGCCTCCCTCCGTCAGCTTACAGAGGGGTTGACCTCTAACCTAGTAGCTTGGCAGAGGAGCAGCTTCCTGTCTGTGCCCTTGTGGGGTAATCAATTAAACAGCCACCACTAACATTGAGTGGCTGCTGCCAACATACTGACTCAACTCCAGCCACTCTATACCATCTACTGCATCTTGCCTATGCCGTTCTGTACCATCACTCATTCATATATCTTTATGTACATATTCTTTATCCCTTTACACTTGCGTGTATAAGGTAGTAGTTGTGGAATTGTTAGGTTAGATTACTCGTTGGTTATTACTGCATTGTCGGAACTAGAAGCACAAGCATTTCGCTACACTCGCATTAACATCTGCTAACCATGTGTATTTGATTTGTGGCTGCAACGCCATCAGAGAGTATGTGTGTGTGTGTGTGTGTGTGTGTGTGTGTGTGTGTGTGTACAGACAGATGCAGTGACCTAGAGAGATCAGCGTCTTCAGGCAGATCGCTCACGCCTCACGGTTCATGGAAGACTTAACTGCCTGTCTAGCTATTCGCTACCACTATAGGCTATGAAAAAGGTTGAGGAAAATGGGTCTATCATCATTTTAATCCTGGACAATAGCAATAGAAAGAGATGTAGAGTTGTTTTATGAGCGCTATTTGGTAAAGACAAAAAACAATATTATTTTATTATTTTGACATTTTCCTTTTCAAGATACACTACATGGTCAAAAGTTGTCATCTCATTCCAAAATCATGGGCATTAACATGGAGTTGGTCCCCCCTTTTGCTGCTATAACAGCCTCCACTCTTCTGGAAAGGCTTTCCACTAGATGTTGATCCATTCAGCCACAAGAACATTAGTGAGGTCGGGCACTGATGTTGAGCGATTAGGCCTGGCTCGCAGTCGGCATTCCAATTCATCCCAAAGGTGTTCGATGGGGTTGAGGTCAGGGCTCTGTGCAGACCGGGCATTGTCATGCTGAAACAGGAAAGGGCCTTCCCCAAACTATTGCTACAAAATTGGAAGCACAGAATCGTCTAGAATGTCATTGTATGCTGTAGCGTTAAGATTTCCCTTCACTGGAATTAAGCGGCCTAGCCCGAACCATGAAAAACAGCCCCAGACCATGATTCCTCCCCCACCAAACTTTACAGTGGGCACAAAATTCAATATCTCTCTAAGCTAAATGAATGACTATACTTTCTCAAGGCAGGGTCCTCATTTTGACGGAAAGCCTACGATTTTCTATAGCCACAATTTCTCTGGTAAAAACCTCCGTTTCCATAGCGAGTCTACACAGGAGACAAATGAAGCTACTCCATTATGGACCGTTCAGTGGCTATTTGGCTCTTTCCAATGAGAGGGTGTTCTGTCATGGCTGTCCTCATCGCCTATCTCATTATGGCTGCCGTATGAATCTTTCTCCTGTTCTGCCTGACCTGCTAATGGTGGCGGGTATATGAAAGAGAGCGTCACTTCAGGGACTGAATAGTCGGTACAGTGAGGTATCATTATTCTCAAAAGGGCGACTGTAGCTATTCACAGGCAAAATTCCATCTTGGCTTGTTTGACAATGGAAGGGTATTAGGGCTGAACAGCATTTAGACCCATAGGGGCAAGAGCCATGCGGGTAATGTACAATAACGATGACTGTGGTTCGCTATGGAGACGTTCGCAGGTGTTCAATTCAACAATACAGACTGAATAGGAGCACAGTCGGAGGCCAGAGATGTATTCGGTGGTCTTAAACGCTCACCTTATTACCTGTAGCGCTACGGTTGTTGTTAACTCTTGCCCCAGGGCATAGCTGACACTATGAGAACAAGGCGTCACTAAAAGACCATTGACAGACATCTAATTTCCTAATATATAGCGTCTATTTATTCTATACAGCCCTGTGTGTTTACACCTTCCTTGGTAAAAGGACTCAGTACAGCCCTGTGTGTTTACACCTTCCTTGGTAAAATGACTCAGTACAGCCCTGTGTGTTTACACCTTCCTTGGTAAAAGGACTCAGTACAGCCCTGCGTGTTTACACCTTCCTTGGTAAAAGGACTCAGTACAGCCCTGTGTGTTTACACCTTCCTTGGTAAAAAGGACTCAGTACAGCCCTGTGTGTTTACACCTTCCTTGGTAAAAGGACTCAGTACAGCCCTGTGTGTTTACACCTTCCTTGGTAAAAGGACTCAGTACAGCCCGGTGTGTTTACACCTTCCTTGGTAAAAGGACTCAGTACAGCCCTGTGTGTTTACACCTTCCTTGGTAAAAGGACTCAGTACAGCCCTGTGTGTTTACACCTTCCTTGGTAAAAGGACTCAGTACAGCCCTGTGTGTTTACACCTTCCTTGGTAAAAGGACTCAGTACAGCCCTGTGTGTTTACACCTTCCTTGGTAAAAAGGACTCAGTACAGCCCTGTGTGTTTACACCTTCCTTGGTAAAAGGACTCAGTACAGCCCGGTGTGTTTACACCTTCCTTGGTAAAAGGACTCAGTACAGCCCGGTGTGTTTACACCTTCCTTGGTAAAAGGACTCAGTACAGCCCTGTGTGTTTACACCTTCCTTGGTAAAAAGGACTCAGTACAGCCCTGTGTGTTTACACCTTCCTTGGTAAAAGCCACTGTGTTTGCATTATAGATCTGTGGCGGACAACAGCGGCTCCGGATACCTGCAGGTAATCATTGGGAACTGTATTTGAAGCGATACAGCCAAGCACCGATTGATTGTCTTCAACCTGTCTGTCTGTCTGTCTGTCTGTCTGACTGTCTGATGCTCCCAGGAAGTCAAAGCAGACAGTCTTCTGTGAAGCAGTGCCTCAAAAATAACAATAATAACAATAACAATACCTAGCTACTTATCATTCTTAGAAAATGCAGCAGGCAAGAAGAACAGACAGACACTGAAGTTACCACCAGGGAGTCCAGGATGAGGGTATTTGCATTCACTCTACCTACATATTCTGTCCCTATTCTGAACCTCAACCTCAGAGGAGGCTGGTGGGAGAAGCTATAGGAGGACGGGCGCATTGTTCCATCTATTCCATTCCAGCCATTACAGAGTCAAACACATCAGACATATGGAAACCACATGTTTGACTCCACTCCATATATTCCATTCCATCCATTGCAATGAGCCCATCCTCCTATAGCTCTTCCCACCAGCCTCCTCTGGTTGACATACATTAGCAGCCGTGTGGGTATAAAATAGACATTCCATGTGGGTGAAGTACTCTTTCTTTCCTCTAGGTTTGACAAACCTACTCTAATTCTGTGTCTGTCAATACAACATTATACACAGGATAATACTATATAAGTAACTGTCCATAGACTAAACAAACATTTAAAACGCATTAGGAGCTGAACGTTGTTTATCCCGTCTGTGGATCTCTGATAAATGAGCGTTCCTCGACAGCCTTCTGCGGCTTAATGTCAAATGAATGTGTTGGTTTTTTGCCTATTACCTTGGCGACACACAATGGATGGGAACTAAGTACATTCCCGTAAAAAGAGGGAAATAAATAAAGGTTTCTCTCTTTATTCAATTTGAATTGAATCGAGTTAATGTTATTTATTTCATCTCAGGGCCTCCCTCAGTAAGGAGAATACAGACTAGATCAGAAAATAAGAGCACGGTGTTCCGGTGATTGTGTCAGAGCTGAAGAGGAGGTGTCTCAGAGCTGTGTCTCAGAGCTGTGTCTCAGAGCTGTGTCTCAGAGCTGTCTCTCAGAGCTGTCTCTCAGAGCTGTGTCTCAGAGCTGTCTCTCAGAGCTGTCTCTTTGAGCTGTGTCTCAGAGCTGTCTCTTTGAGCTGTGTCTCAGAGCTGTCTCTCAGAGCTGTCTCTCAGAGCTGTGTCTCAGAGCTGTCTCTCAGAGCTGTCTCTCAGAGCTGTGTCTCAGAGCTGTGTCTCAGAGCTGTGTCTCAGAGCTGTCTCTCAGAGCTGTGTCTCAGAGCTGTGTCTCAGAGCTGTCTCTCAGAGCTGTCTCTTTGAGCTGTGTCTCAGAGCTGTGTCTCAGAGCTGTGTCTCAGAGCTGTCTCTCAGAGCTGTGTCTCAGAGCTGTCTCTCAGAGCTGTCTCTCAGAGCTGTCTCTCAGAGCTGTCTCTCAGAGCTGTGTCTCAGAGCTGTCTCTCAGAGCTGTCTCTCAGAGCTGTGTCTCAGAGCTGTCTCTCAGAGCTGTCTCTCAGAGCTGTGTCTCAGAGCTGTCTCTCAGAGCTGTCTCTCAGAGCTGTCTCTCAGAGCTGTGTCTCAGAGCTGTTTCTCAGAGCTGTGTCTCAGAGCTGTCTCTCAGAGCTGTGTCTCAGAGCTGTCTCTCAGAGCTGTCTCTTTGAGCTGTGTCTCAGAGCTGTCTCTTTGAGCTGTGTCTCAGAGCTGTCTCTCAGAGCTGTGTCTCAGAGCTGTGTCTCAGAGCTGTCTCTCAGAGCTGTCTCTCAGAGCTGTCTCTCAGAGCTGTGTCTCAGAGCTGTCTCTCAGAGCTGTGTCTCAGAGCTGTCTCTCAGAGCTGTCTCTCAGAGCTGTCTCTCAGAGCTGTGTCTCAGAGCTGTCTCTCAGAGCTGTCTCTCAGAGCTGTCTCTCAGAGCTGTGTCTCAGAGCTGTCTCTCAGAGCTGTCTCTCAGAGCTGTGTCTCAGAGCTGTGTCTCAGAGCTGTGTCTCAGAGCTGTTTCTCAGAGCTGTGTCTCAGAGCTGTGTCTCAGAGCTGTCTCTCAGAGCTGTCTCTCAGAGCTGTGTCTCAGAGCTGTCTCTCAGAGCTGTGTCTCAGAGCTGTGTCTCAAGGGGATTGTTGTGTTTTCCTGTACATGTTCCTTTCTACAGTACACCTTGAGTCTGTTTCCTTCTGAGATGAAATCCAGGGTGGAACTTTGTGGAGAATACAGATTGGTTACTGAAAATAACAAACCTTGTTTTAGATTATTTCTAAACGGTGACTTTTCAAGGGTTTGGCGTGAAAGTTTTCCTTACCTGGAATTCTTCAGAAATACTTTGAGTCAATATCCATCCGAGATCAAATCCATTCAGTGTGGAATTTAAATAAATTCTGTTGGAGTTCATTCTTACCTTTCAATTATTGTCTGATTGAAGTAGGAGCGCATATGATTAGGTGAATGAACTCACGGGCCAATCAACCCCTTTAATCAATCAAGCCTAGGGGGAGAACCATGATTGAGAGACGAGACTGCTGGACTGAACTAGGCCCGTTTTCCCCAAAGCATCCTAAGGCTAAGTTCATCATTAGGACCATTGAGCTCAATGTTTCTAACGATGAACTTAGCCTTAAGATGCTTTTGGGAAACAGGCCGCTAGACTTGAACACTGCTCCTGATGTATATGCTGTATGTAAGACAATGCGAGGAAGATTTAACCACGCAGGCATGAAACGTGACTGGAAATGTTGGAAAGAGACTCGGGGTGAAGGAGCGCACAGTTTCATTCACACCACAGACAGGCAAAGAGTAGGAGGTGTGTGTGTGTGCGTGCGTGTGTGCATGTGGTGGTAGCAGTGAATGTGTGGGAATGCGTTAAGTCTGCCATCCTCTTGGTGTCTTGGCAGGCACAACGCACCGCGCCATGTGCAGCCAAGCCAGGACGTCTCTCTGTGTCTCCGTATCAGTGTCTCATTTAATACAGTCCAGATGTATGTGACGTTTTAAGCCCTGACAGAAGCCCTGGTCTCGGTCACTGGCTGACACCCATGCATGATGTTTCCTGTCCCCACAACAGTAGGCCACTGGGGTGGATGTAGTGCACTTGTAGGCCAGGAAACGTGGTTGTTCATTCTCTCTCTCTCTTTTTGTTTCTATCCCGGCCTCAGAAGATTCCTCTTCTCATTCAGTGAGAATGTAAGACCCGTCTCAGGCACCAGAATCCTGCCAACAGTCTGCCCGGTCCGCCTCCAATCCCAATCCACCATTGCCAACACTCATTATCCAAAGCGCTGTTGCTCGCTCAGCCAGTGGAGGACAGAGATCCACAATCCTCAGCTTTTCCTTGTTCTTTGAGCGTTTCCCAGCGTGTCTTCATGAACTGTTGAGCAAACTGATACTACATTAACGTAGCCCTATACAGGCGATTACGTTTTTCCACAAGTATGGGAGATTGTTCTCTCTTGAGAGAGGAGTCTATTTCCGTCATGTCTGCTTTATTTGCAATGTACCAGCATTCATGTTCTCGTTTGAGGTTCCTACCGGAGAGAGGAGGTTCGTTCTTGGAGGCAGACAGACATCGAGCACAGAACATAGAGTCCAGCTCCTCTCTCTCTCTCTCTCTCTCTCTCTCTCTCTCTCTCTCTCTCTCTCTCTCTCTCTCTCTCTCTCTCTCTCTCTCTCTCTCTCTCTCTCTCTCTCTCTCTCTCTCTCTCTCTCTCTCTCTCTCTCTCTCTCTCTCTCTCTCTCTCTCTCTCTCTCTCTCTCTCTCTCTCTCTCTCAGAGCTCGGGGCCATTATCACGCACGTCATTGTACATGGCCTGGAGGCACTGTCGTTATCATAAATCATGTGGTCTTCTTCTTTGTTGGTTGGGCATCCTGCCGATGACCAGCGTGTCCTTAATTATACATTCTAAAAGCATACTAGGAGATCCAGGCAGCTTCACAGCATAAGTGTGTTTACATACTCATGTTAAAAGAGCTGCTGCACCTTGTAGTGTTTGCTAGGCTTGCTAAAGGTACAGCTGACACAGTTGCTCTCAGCGACAGGATTCATAGGCAGTGGTGGTTTCTTTGCCTGACTCAAATTAAATGAATGTCAATCTTTGAATAACTTAATGTAAATGATGCAGTACAGTGGTTTCTCTGCAGCCCACAACAACGCCGGAGGTTTTGAGCAGGAGTAGCCCATTTATGTTAATTAAGATGGTTAAGGGCAGTTTCTCTGCCTACCTTAATGTCCACCACGCCCGTGTTCTGGTCTGTGAAACCTATTGTATTAGATCTAGTCCTAACACGTTATAACAGTCTGCCCTGCCTGTCTATGTCCTGTCTTTTTAGGTCTGCCCTGCCAGTCTATGTCCTTTCTTTCTATCTGTGCAACGCAGACGATACACAACTTTACATTTCTGTGTCACCAGAGGATTTTAGATCCACAGATAAATGATTACACTGTATTAGGGATTGAAATACTTGGATGGCTCACAACTTCCTCCAGCTAAATCAAGACAAGGTACTTATTATTGGAGCCAAAGCACAGAGAGAGAATCTGGATAAAACAGCAGGTTAAAAACCTAGTTGTCATTTTAGATTCTGAACTCAATTTCGAATCACACATTAGGAATGTGACCGTAATAGGTTTCTACCACCTGAGGAACATTGCCAAGCTGTGGTCGTTTCTATATCAGGCTGACATAGAGAGACTCATCCATGCTTTTATTACAAGCAGGCTTGACTACTGTAATGCTCTCCTGTCTGGTCCACTCAAGAAAGCCATTGGTCAACTGCAAAACATACAGAATGCTACAGCACGGGTACTGACCAAGACCAGACGGAGAGCACACATTACACCAACTGCTGTACTATAAAACATACAGAATGCTACAGCACGGGTACTGACCAAGACCAGACGGAGAGCACACATTACACCGGTTTTAAGGTCTCTGTACTGTAAAACATACAGAATGCTACAGCACGGGTACTGACCAAGACCAGACGGAGAGCACACATTACACCGGTTTTAAGGTCTCTGTACTGTAAAACATACAGAATGCTACAGCACGGGTACTGACCAAGACCAGACGGAGAGCACACATTACACCGGTTTTAAGGTCTCTGTACTGTAAAACATACAGAATGCTACAGCACGGGTACTGACCAAGACCAGACGGAGAGCACACATTACACCGGTTTTAAGGTCTCTGTACTGTAAAACATACAGAATGCTACAGCACGGGTACTGACCAAGACCAGACGGAGAGCACACATTACACCGGTTTTAAGGTCTCTGTACTGTAAAACATACAGAATGCTACAGCACGGGTACTGACCAAGACCAGACGGAGAGCACACATTACACCTGGTTTTAAGGTCTCTGTACTGTAAAACATACAGAATGCTACAGCACGGGTACTGACCAAGACCAGACGGAGAGCACACATTACACCGGTTTTAAGGTCTCTGCACTGGCTGCCTGTGAGTTTTAGAATTAATTTGAAGATTATTCTATTGTTTTTTGAATCAATCTACGATTGTGCACCCAAGTACATGTCAGACATGCTTTTAAGTTATGTACCCAGTAGGTTCCTCAGGTCCTCTGGCACTGGCCTTTTAACTATCCCAAAGCCTAGGACCAAGAGGCATGGAGAGACAGCCTTTTAAATATCCCAAAGCCTAGGACCAAGAGGCATGGAGAGGCAGCCTTTTAACTATCCCAAAGCCTAGGACCAAGAGGCATGGAGAGGCAGCCTTTTAAATATCCCAAAGCCTAGGACCAAGAGGCATGGAGAGGCAGCCTTTTAAATATCCCAAAGCCTAGGACCAAGAGGCATGGAGAGGTAGCCTGCCTCTGGAATAGCCTGCCAGAGAACCTGAAGGGGGTCGAAACTGTGGATATATTTAAAAGAGATCTTAAAACACAGCTTTTCAGCTTTGCTTTTCCTCTGGGTGCTTTTTTTGTTTTTTATCCTCTTATGTTTCTTGTGTAGTAAACATTTCAGTTTTTCTTTTCATTGTTTGTTTTTTCCTGTGAAGTGCACTGTGAAGTCTGAAATGTGCTACAGTATATAAATAAAGCTCGATTTGGTTTTATTCGATATCTCTGCCCAACCTGTCTATATCCTGTCTTACTAACTCTAGTCTTGCCATGTTATGACAGTCTGCCCTGCCTGTCTATCTCTGCTCTACATGTCTATGTGATGTCTTTCTATCTCTGCTCTACATGTCTATGTGATGTCTTTCTATCTCTGCTCTACATGTCTATGTGCTGTCTTTCTATCTCTGCCCTACCTGTCTATGTGCTGTCTTTCTATCTCTGCCCTACCTGTCTATGTGCTGTCTTTCTATCTCTGCCCTATCTGTCTATGTGCTGTATTTCTATCTCTGCCCTACCTGTCTATGTGCCGTCTTTCTATGTGCCGTCTTTCTATCTCTCCCTTTGAAGTTCACAAGCTTTCCTTTCAACACTCTTGATGTACTCGTCATTAATAGCCGAAACTCCCTCCATCTGCTTTCACTTGGGTGTACGTCCTAAATGGCACCCTATTCCCTATATAGTGCACTACTTTTGACCAGATGCCTATGGGCCCTGGTCAAAAGTAGTGCACTACATAGGGAATAGGATGCTATTTGGGACACAAGCCAGGGATCTCAGCTCATAATAATGACTCGTTGATCAAGTCCCTGAGGTACCAAGTATGATATTAATACGCTAGCTTTCAACACTGCAGTCGCGAATAAAAGCGCCCCAGTCTTTTTCATTAGCGGCCAATTACAAAATCCTGTCAGAAAGTAGAACGGATCCCCTTATTCACCCATCACACACACACACACATATTCACCTCAAATTAATTAATTGAGACTGCTGAAGAGGTGAAACCCATACAGACCCCAAGAATGAGCAGGAAAGCAAGACAAGAGTTGAAATAAAATATATTCTCCATATAAAAGAAATATGAACATCACAAAGGCAGGAGAAATGTCTACAGTAATTATAGTGTCATACCTCATATGTATTGGTGAGCTGTTTGTTTTCAGTTTGGAGAGGAAAAGCTCCAAATCAATAGTTACCACGCGGTCCAGTATCTATACTGAACTCAAATATTTAAAATGGAACATGCAACAATTTCAAAGATTTTGCTGAGTTACAGTTCATATGTGGAAACAAGTCCATTGAAATCAATTCATTAGGCCCTAATCTATGGATTTCACATGACTGGGCAGGGGTGCAGCCATTGGTGGCTCTGAGAGAGCATAGGCCCACCCACTTGGAAGCCAGGTCCACCCACTGTAGAGCCAGGCCCAGCTAATCAAAAGGGTTTTATTACAGACAGAAATACTCCTCAGCACCCCTTCTTTCTGCCCTCTGACGATCCCGCAATTGAAGAATGTTGAGGTCCTGGGCTGGCGTGGTTACACGTGGTCTGTTGTTGTGAGGCCTGTTGGACGTACTGCCAAATTCTCTAAAACTACGTTGGAGGTGGCTTATGGTAGAGAAATTAACATAAAATTATCTAGAAATAGCTCTGGTGGACGTTTCTGCAGTCAGCATGCCAATTGCGTGCTCCCTTAAAACTTGAGGCATCTGTGGAATTGTGTTGCATGACAAAACACATTTTAGAATGGCCTTTTATTGTCCCCAGCACAAGGTGCACCTGTGTAATGATCATGCTGTTTAATCAGCTTGTTTAAATGCCACACCTGTCAGGTGGATGGATTATCTTGGCAAAGGAGAAAATGCTCACTAACAGGGCTGTAAACAAATTTGTGCACAAAATTTGAGATCATTTTTTTTGTGTGTATGTAACATTTCTGGGATATTTTCTTTCAGCTCATGAAACCAACATTTCACATGTTGAGTTTTTATTTTTGTTTCAGTATAGCAGTCAGACAGCATTTTGCATGTAAGAAACCTCATTACCCTGTTGGACTGGGACTATAATGAAAAGGTGCTAATGAGGGGTCATGAAAAGGTCAAACTAATCTATTCTCTTGATAAATCTCTGCTTCTGACCTCTGACCTTTCCCCATCAGCCCTGAGATTACACAGCATTGGTCACAATGTATAGTTAATGCTGTGTTGACATTGCCTGATGAGCATTTTTGCTATACCCGGGATAACATCTGCTAAATATGTGTACGTGACCAATACAATTTGATTTGACTGACCCTGAATTGAATTCCGCTGCTCGATTGATCTCTACATACATTCAGTCTGAATCTGCCATCCTAGAAGTGGTTTGTGTGACTTCAAAATAACGGGACGTTGCACAAAACAAATGTATCAGTGATTGGATCAAGTCTAACCAATCAACAGTGGTGTAAAGTACTTAAGTAGTACTTTAAAGTATTTTTACTAAAGTTGTTTTTTAGGGTATCTGTACCTCACTTTATTATTTATACTTTTACTTTTACTTCACTACATTCCGAAAGAAAATAATGTACTTTTTACTGCATACATTTTCCCCAAAACACCCCAAAGTACATTTTGACAAGAAAATGGTCAAATTCACACCCTTAACAAGGGAACATCCCTGGTCATCCCTACTGTCTCCGATCTGGCAGATTCAAGTATTAAATAAGGGTCTTACAAATCCTTATGAATTGACAAAGTGTTTCATTTTAATTGGGTGTTAAAACATAGAGGAATTTAATTCCTGCAACATATGCTTAATATAAGGAATTTGAAATTATTTTTGACTTTTGATACTTAAATATATTTTAGCTGTTACATTTACTTTTGATACTTAAGTATATTTTAAACCAAATACTTTTAGACTTTTACTCAAGTAGTATTTTACTGGGTGACTTTCACTTTTACTTGAGTCATTTTCTATCAAGGTATCTTTACTTTTACTCAAGTATGACAATGGAGTACTTTTTCCACCACTGCCAATCAGAGTATCAAAGTTGACAACATCATCATGTAGGCTGGCTCTGATCCAATCCATTGATTTCTGGGACCAATCAGAACGGTCAGAATGTGTTTGCATTCTAGAAATCGTAGGGCAGGGAGGCAAATCCAGACGCATCGTGGAGAAGTAATATCAGTTTGGCCAGAGCCATGTGGATGGGTATTCAGGCACGTGATGTCACAACCCGCCATAAAAGTTAATTAAACCTTAAATAACGGAGTGACATAACTCATGATCGTGGCTACACTCTTAGGGAAAAAAAGTGCTTTCTAGAACATAAAATGGGTCATCGGCTGTCCCCCTGGGAGAACTCTTTGTGGTTCCAGGTAGAACCATTTCCACAGAGGGTTCTACTTAGAAACAAAAAGGGTTCTCCTATGGGGACAGCTGGAGAACCCTTTTGGAAACCTTTTTTCTAAGAGTGTAAGATGGCAAGTGCCCCTAAGTAGTGGCCAAGTGGGCAAGTAAGAGTGTCACCCGAAATCAGATAGTAATATATAACTACAGTACTATACCAGGAATGAGGTTGACCACAGTCATTAGTATTCTCTTATTAAATACAAGTTAGAGATAAACTGTTTCCCCCCAGGGTGAGGTATGCTGTTGAACGTATATTAGCATAGATGTCTTGGGAATCATCTAGCGATGTGT